>NC_051178.1:88391927-88438378 GCF_013339695.2 Rhipicephalus sanguineus
CCCCCGCAGGGGCGTCTGCACAAGCAGGCGTTTGGTGTGTAGCGACCACGGACCCGAGCTAACGGGGGGGTGTTGACCACCCCTCCCACGCCTAGCCGTGCGTGGCTTTGCCGTGTCCGCGGGAAAAGGGGATCCTGGGGGTTGAGCCGACGCCGGGTGTTTGGACCTTTAAGGCCCCCCGGCAGAGGCAACACACCCCTTTGGCCCCGGCTTCACGCAGACGGCACCCCTGGGCTGACCCACCTAGGGGAAATCGGCAGTCGCCTTTTCCTATCTCTCTACCCACATCTTCGTCTTTCTCTCTCCCTTTTAGCCTTTCCTGTCCTCTCCTATCTTCTACTTACTTCCAACCTTCTTGGCGGCAAGGGTTAACCTTGTGTGGCTATCCAACCTAGGATAAACCATATTGGGTTATAGTAACCGCGTACTGCTGGCGTTGTGCAGACTTGTTCACATGTTCTGCCATGTCCCCTTGTTGGGCTCCGTGGTGGGTGGCAGGCGCCGTTACCGAAAAATCCACCTTTTTCCATGGGATCCTCGACCCCCTCTGTAACCACCGATCGTCCCCCGAAACGGGTACGCACCGATGCAAGTTCACTCCTTTGGCCCAAAAACAGAGAAACTTTCCCAAAATACCACGTCGTTCACTGCGAACAATCGTCTACAAAAGCTAGAACAATCTCACCCTTTCTTGTGGCCAAGTGCTTGAAAGAGACCACTGGAACCGGCTATAAGGCCACAAAGATGGCAAGCGGAGATTTGCTTCTCGAACTAAAAGACAAGGAACAGTACAATAAACTCTCACACCTCGTAGCCTTTGGTAACATTCCCCGTCTCTGTGAGCGCACACCGTACCATGAATACAGTGAAGGGAGTGGTATCGGACGAAGACTTGATGACATTGAACGAAGAGGAGCTCCTTGATGGATGGAAGGACCAAGGTGTAACACATGTCCAGCGCATCACAATCAGACGCAACATCAACGAAATAGCAACAAAGCACTTGATAGTCACCTTCAGCTCAACCACCTTACCCGAGACGCTTGAAACTGGCTATGTAAAACTCAATGTCCGACCGTTCATTCCAAACCCGAGGCGCTGTTTCAAATGTCAGCGATTTGGCCATGCATCCCAGAGCTGCCGAGGGCAGCTGACGTGTGCTAAGTGTGGCACAACCGGCCACAGTGCTGATGACTGCAGTCATGACGAGGTCCTCTGTGCAAACTGCGAAGGTAGTCACCCCGCATACTCCAGAGCATGCCCAGCCTGGAAGAAAGAAAAAGAAATAATAACTATAAAAGTCAAGGAAAATATTACATTCAGGGAAGCAAGACAACGGATCTCCTCATCATTCGCTCTAAAAACATCTTTCGCCGAAGTGGTGCATCGAGGGGCGGCACCACAAAGGCCCCTGGCAGTTGCCCGGTCCACGCCTAGCGTGCCGAGGCTAACGCCACTAGCCCCTACGGTGGGAGCAGCCAGCGCTGCCCTGCCCACATCCAACCTGTCAACACCAGTGGCCTCCACAAGCTCTGGTAGCATCCAGGGCAATCACGAGGCCAAGGGGGTCCCATCGACCTCCAGCTCGGTGGGGACGACTTCGTCCACCGAGGCGAAGTCTCAGCGACGCACAGCTCGCTCTGTGGAGCGGGCGTCCAATGCCTCGCAAGAGGCTATGGACACCACTTCAAGCCAAACGGCGCAGGAAGCGCCGAAGGAGCGTCGAGCTTCCCTCGACCGCTCCAAAAAGGAGAAAACACCAATTACAGGGCCTCACAAAGGCCCTGTAAAATGAGCCCATCCCAGACCTCCTTACACACAGCACTTTTTTCTTTTCCCCATCATGGACAAAATCATACAACGGAACGTAAGAGGACTGCTTAGAAATCTAGATGACGTCCAAGAACTTCTGAATAAGTTCAACCCGAAAGTGCTGTGTGTGCAAGAAACGCACCTAACCCCCAAACACACCAACTTCCTTCGCCAATACATTACTTTTCCGAAAAGACCGCGAGGATGCAGTCGTATCATCTGGCGGTGTGGCCATTATAGCTGATAGAAGTCTAGCATGCCAGCATTTGAAGCTCCAAAACGGCCCTTGAGGCAGTGGCTATTCGAGCTGTACTTTTTAATAAGCTCATCACCATATGCTCCGTGTATATACCACCACACCATCAGCTTCACAGACGCGATTTAGATACATTAATAGATGAACTTCCAGAGCCCTTTTTAATTCTAGGTGATTTTAATGCACACAATGTCCTCTGGGCGATTCTCGCTGCGATGGCTCGAGGACGTCTCATTGAACAGCTCCTCTGTTCGTCTAGTCTATGTCTTTTAAATATGAAGGAGCCTACGTATTTTAGCCTCGGAAAACAACTCATACTCCTCCATAGATCTTAGCATTACATCGCGCCGTCCCTCTTACCCATTTTTAAATGGAACGTTCTTAAGAACCCTTATGGAAGTGACCACTTCCCAATCATCCTGAGTACGGCGAACAAAGACCAACCACCCCCGCAGGTTCCTCAGTGGAAGGTCGACTCAGCTGATTGGGAACAGTATCGACACCCTTACACATATGACATGGACTGAGCTGGTCCGCTCTGACCATAAACGACGCTGCCACGTATTTTTACCAGCTTTTATACTTGACGCCGCATCTAAATGTATTTGCCCAAACAAGCGGCCGGGGTTCTAAAGCGGCGAGTTCCATGGTGGAACGATGCATGTAGGAAAGCACGGAGGAATCAGAACAAGCGTGGGCGTTGCTTCGCGATTCCCCAACAGTAGAAAAACCTAGAACATTTCAAGCAGGTCAAATCGCAGGCAAGGAGAACGCGCCGACAAGCTAGACGAGAAAGCTGGACAAAGGTTCATATCGAGTATCAACTCGTACACAGATGAGGGAAAAGTGTGGAATAAAGTGAAAAAAATTAAGGGCCAACAAACGTATTCCCTGCCATTAGTGAATAGCCTCGGGGAAACCCTGGAGGATCAAGCTGATTTTCTTGGCACACATTTCGAACACATATCGAGCTCCTCACACTACTCCGAAACTTTCCAGAAGTACAAAGCATGAATAGAACAACAAAAGTTAGAAAGAAAATCTGCAAAAATGAGGCGTACAACGAACCATTCTGCTTAGCAGAACTGCAAACGGCACTGAACTGTTGTAATACATCTACCCCAGGTTCTGACTGCATAATGTACGAGATGCTGAAGCAGCTACCCTCTGAAACACAAAAGACCCTCCTTACGCTCTACAACTATATATGGTTTTCGGGTGTGATCCCATCATCTTGGAAGGAGGAGGCTGTTATAATTCCAATTTTGAAGCAAGGAAAGGATCCCTCTGCTGTATCAAGTTACAGACCTATAGCGTTAACAAGTTGCCTCTGCAAAGTATTTGAAAAAATGATTAATTGCCGCTTACTACACTTCCTTGAATTAAAACAAATTATTTGACCCATACCAGTGCGGGTTTAGAGAAGGCCGATCCACCACCGATCATCTCATACGTATCGAGGCACGCATACGTGAAGCTTTTGTTCATAATCAATTTTTCCTATCTGTATTCCTCGACATGGAGAAGGCCTACGATACGACGTGGAGGTTTGGGATACTGAGAGACCTTTCACACATAGGTATACGCGGGTAACATGTTCAATGCCATTGAAAGCCTATATATCCGATCGCACATTCCGTGTTCGAGTGGGTAGTGTTCTGTCCCGAACATTTATACAGGAAACCGGAGTGCACAGCGCGGGGTGCTCAGCTGTACGCTCTTTTATTATAAAAATGAATTCTCTCCGTTTGTACATCCCACGTAGTATGTTTTATTCAACATACGTGACGATGTTCAGATAGGTTTCATCGTGTTCTCTTGGGATCTGTGAGCGGACAGGTTCAGCTTGCTCTTAACAAGGTGTCCAAAGTGGCTGATGAAAACGGGTTCAAAGTGAACTCCACAGAAAAGCACTTGTGTCCTTTTTTCACGAAAAAGAGGCTTGCACCCTGATCCTGAAATCGTCATGAAGGGTGAGCGTCTGCCCGTAATACAGAGCATAAGTTCCTAGGTATAATTTGGATGCGAAGTAACCTTTGTACCACACATCAAACATCTTAAGAATAAATGCATATTGGAAAACAATGAATATCCTAAAGGTGCTGTCACGCACAACGTGGGGAAGCGACAGAAATGCCTCATGAATCTGTATAAAAGCCTTGTACGCTCACGCCTCGGACTATGGGGCGATAGTCTATCACTCTGCCACGCCAAGTGCTCTGAAAATGTTGGACCCAGTTCATCATCTAGGCATCCGCCTGTCCACAGGCGCATTTAGAACAAGCCCAGTTGAGAGCCTTTATGTAGAATCGGACGAGTGGTTCACTCCATCTGCAGACGAACGGTATTCTTCTTTCATATATTTTCTTAAAGTGAACGCGAACAGTGAGCACCCTGCATATTCTACCATCAACGATCTGTCCAGCTCTCAACTTTTTTCGCAATCGGCCCACAATGGCACGCCCTTTCTCACTGCGTGTTAGAGAGCTAGCTGAAGAAACAAATCTTCCACTGCTTGAATATCACCCCATTCCCCCCGCTATGCAGCTCCCGCCATGGCAGTGGCAGCTTATAAATGTGACACATCCTTCGTAGCTGTCACAAAGCACGCCCCTCTTATACATATTCGGATGTATTTCCTAGAGCTGCAACATAAATATAACTGCCCAGATATTACACTGATGCATCCAAGTCCCATGCTGGCGTGTCATATGCAGCGGTAGGCCCATCTTTCTCGGATGCCGGCGTTCTATCCACTAGCACAAGCATTTTCACAGCCGAGGCTTACGCGTTATTCGTAGCCGTCAAACGCATTAAAGAATTGAATACACCCAGGGTAGTTATATACACTGACTCCTTGAGTGTCGTGAAGCTTTGAAAGTCAGAAAAAACATAGAAATCCTGTAATTATGTCCCTCTACTCAATACTCTGCGCGGCGTACGCTTCCAAGCAACATATCGTCGTGTGCTGGGTGCCAGGGCACCGGGACATTGAAGGAAATGTGTTGGCTGACCAGCTGGCCACGTCAACCAACGTAAGCGCTGCCAACTCTTCATTGCTGTCCCCATGATGGACCTAAAACCAAACATACGGAAAAAGCTCAGGGCTCACTGGCAGAAGTTATGGGATCTACAAACGCATAACAAGTTACACCTGATCAAACCATACGTCGGTAACGGCCACCTACATCAAAAAACACGCCGTACAGAGGTCACTCTCTGTCGGCTTAGGAATAGGACACACACACAGCACACACACACACCTTTTGTCCGGTGGTGACCCACCCAGCTGTGACAGATGTGGCCATCCACTTACCGTACATCACATACTCCTTGAATGCTCTGAGCTAGACGCTTACAGAAAAAACACTTTCCACTGGCGTTCAAGCAACACATACCCCTTCATCCAGCAATGTTCATAGGTAGAGAACCTCTTTTTAAATATTGCTACATGTAGGCTGCCGGAATTCATATGGTCGACGCGCGTGTGTGCCCGACGAAGAGGACGAAGGTCGCTAGCTGCTCGAGCTCGTCGGAGCCGGTCTGGTCAGCGCTGCAGCGCTCTTGCAAATATATCTTGTGAATAGCGACTTGTAAAAGCGACTCGTCACTCACGTAACATATTGGTGGAGGTGGAACGTTCCCCGTCCTCACCACGCAGCTCCGCAGTGGCCGCGTCATTCAGCCTCGCGCCATGGCTTCCAATGACAACCCGTCCCCATCTCCATCTGCGGCTCCTACGACAACCTTTGTCGCGGTCCCCACCCCCGCGATCCCGGGACATTCTCCGCGCAACCTGGCCTCGACGTCGACTACTGGCTTCGCCTGTATGAACGGGTCAGTCAAACTCATCGGTGGGACCCTACCATGATGCTCGCTAATGTTCTCTTCTACTTGGACGGAACCCCGCGCATCTGGTACGAACACATGAGACCGAGCTCACCAGCTGGGACACATTCAAGGAGAAGCTACGTGACATCTTTGGGAACCCGACCGGTCGCCACGCAGCTGCACGACAAGAGCTCGCTACCCGTGTCCAGTCGCCTACTGAGTCGTATGTCTCCTACATACAAGAAGTGCTTGCTCTTTGCCGGAAAGTGGACGAGGCAATGCCCGAAGCTGACAAAGTGGGTCACGTTTTGAAAGGCATCGCGGACGACGCTTTTCATTTGCTGGCCTCCAGTTGAACTCGTCGAAGTGTCACTTCGGCCGCCAACAGATTACAGTGTTGGGCCACCTCGTTGATGCTTCTGGTGTGCGGCCGGACCCTGAGAAAATTCGTGCCGTCACCAGTTTCCCAGTACCCCAATCCGCCAAAGATGTTCGGAGTTTTGTGGGACTCTGTTCCTATTTCCGGCGGTTCGTGAAAGACTTTGCAGCGATCGCTCGACCACTTACTGATCTTCTGAGAAAGACGTCCCATTTTCGTGGGGGTCCACTCAAGCTGCCGCCTTCTCTCGCCTCATCACAATTTTGACGACGCCACCTATATTGGCCCACTTTGACCCATCCGCCCCGACTGAGGTCCGAACTGATGCCAGTGGTCACGGGATCGGAGCCGTCCTCGCCCAACGTCAGCAGGGACACGACCGCGTTATCGCCTACGCTAGTCGCCTCCTTACACCTGCAGAGCGCAACTATTCGATCACCGAACGAGAATGCCTTGCTCTTGTGTGGGCGGTCTCCAAGTTCCGTCATATTTATATGGCACTCACTTCTCCGTAGTCACCGACCACCACGCGCTCTGCTGGCTTTCATCATTAAGGGATCCCACAGGTCGACTTGGTCGCTGGGCTCTGCGACTGCAAGAGTACACTTTTGCAGTGACGTACAAGTCTGGACGCCTGCATCAGGACGCCGACTGCCTATCTCGCTATCCGGTTGGCGAGTCGCGCACCGTCCCTGACACGGACGCTTGCGTGTGCACCGTTTCCCAACTGACCCACATAGCCGACGAGCAACGCCGTGATGCATCCTTACGGGCTATCATCGAGTGCCTCGAATCCTCACCTTCGGACCGATCTCATCGCTCGTTCGTACTCCAGAATGGTACACTATACCGCCACAACTTTCATCCAGACGGACCATTTCTGCTGCTTGTTGTACCCAAACACCTCCGCTCGGCTGTACTCCACGAACTTCACGACGTTCCAACTGCCGGTCACCTTGGTGTGTCCCGCACATACGACCGAATCCGCCGTCGCTTCTATTGGCCAGGTCTCGCACGCTCCGTCAGACGATACGTCGCGGCGTGTGAGAAATGTCAACGCCGCAAAACACCGTCGACGCTTCCGGCTGGGTGCCTTCAACCCCTCGACATTTCGTCTGAACCCTTCTTTCGCGTCGGCTTGGACCTACTCGGCCCTTTTCCCCTGTCTTCTGCTGGCAACAGGTGGATAGCTGTGGCCACAGACTACGCCACACGCTACGCCATCACACGAGCTCTTCCAACAAGTTGCGCCACAGATGTCGCCGATTTCCTTCTGCGCGACGTGATCTTGCAACACGGTGCTCCCCGCCAGCTGCTCACGGACCGTGGCCGCGCATTTCTATCGAGAGTCATAGCGGACATCCTGCGTTCATGTGAAACGCGGCACAAGCTCACTACGTCGTACCATCCGCAAACGAATGGCCTCACGGAGCGTCTGAATCGAACCCTAACCGACATGCTTTCAAAGTATGTCTCCTCAGACCACTCCGACTGGGACCTTGCTCTACCGTACGTGACATTTGCCTACAATTCCTCGCGCCATGACACGGCTGGTTACTCCCCATTTTTCCTGCTGTTCGGCCGCGAACCCACATTGCCCCTCGATACAGTCATTCCGTTGCCAGCAGCTCCGACCACTGAATACGCCCTGGACGCTATCAGCCGGGCCGCTCATGCACGCGAAGCCGCTCGTACTCGCCTTCTGACCTCCCAAGAGAACCAACGCCGTCGGTATGATCAACGACACCGCGACGTACACTTTTCACCCGGTTCTTTGGTTCTGCTGTGGTCTCCGACCCGGCACGTTGGCCTGTCCGACAAACTGCTCTCTCGGTACACAGGGCCATACCGAGTGCTTCGTGCGGTGACTCCCGTCACCTATGAAATCGCTCCTGCTGCCTCGTCGTCTTCATCCACCCCGCATGCCAGCGACATCGTACACGTCGCACGCCTGAAGCAGTACCACTCTCCCAATGACGTTGACGTCTAGATGCGCCGAGACGGCGCCTTTGCCGCCGGGGATTATGCTACATGTAGGCTGCCGGAATTCATATGGTCGACGCGCGTGTGTGCCCGACGAAGAGGACGAAGGTCGCTAGCTGCTCGAGCTCGTCGGAGCCGGTCTGGTCAGCGCTGCAGCCGCTCTTGCAAATATATCTTGTGAATAGCGACTTGTAAAAGCGACTCGTCACTCACGTAACAATATGATGCATTGAATGCATTTTTAAAGGACGTACATACTTTTCATGTCATCTATGCAGGTGATCGGTAGCACGGCCTCCTAAGGGAGGCTGCTGCTGCGGATGCTACATCAAAAGAGAGCACCTGCCTCCTGGCCCTTGGGACCAAGGGCGCTGACGAGGCATCCGTGCTAATTCAACACTTCTATATTTTAGCGTCACGATAACCTAGAACTCATCTTCACCATGCACGCTTCACTCCACTTTCATGATTTTAATACATATATGTTTTACGCACCTTTAGTGCGCAGAATCTTAGGCCCTTATACAGCCACTAAACATCATCATAGTTCCCATCCTACACCATTTCCTGGCGCTCTTTGGCCATCAATGGCCCTTGCGCCATTAAACAACATATATCATCATCAATCTTAGAATATTGCCATGCAAATGGGTTCAGAGATGCAAAGAACCTGCGAAGAGAAGTGACGAGGGAGGCATTTTGGCCAGGTATATACAAAGATGTGAAGCACTTTGTGAAGAGTCGCCAATGAAGCTATTGGTTGTGTCATTGTGAAGTTTTGTACCTTGATCTGGATTATAGTGTTTTGGACAATGAACATGTGGTGGGTAGAACCAAGGATAGTGGTGTTGTGAAGTGCAGACAAATCGTGAGTGAAAGCGTGCGACGATGTGGTGAAGGGAAGGTGAGCCTAAGCCAAGCAAGGAAAAAGCACGCATCACAAGCTACGGGACACCATCAGAAGAGCAGAGGGCCGTAACCCTAAGGAGAGGGATGAAAGCAGTTTTTTACGAAAAAACTTCAAAAGGGGGCCCAATGTCATGAGTAAAGGGGAACGGGGCGTGCGCCGGACAGCGCAAGGCGTCGATGGTGTGCGGGCAATGGAAAAATACCCGATGGTGTGCACCCCCGCCATGTCGACGCAAGCCATTGGCCGGAGAAAGGCGCGTGCCACGCGACCCGAGCTGAGGTGGGAGACCACAGAAGAAGTGTTGGGCATTGTTCGTTGGAGTCGTCGAGGAGCAAGGTGTTGCAAGCCAGCGTCGCACCCGCGACGAGAGCAGTAGGGCCCCGTTCTGGGGGGCAGCAGCACGAGAAGCTCGGGAGGGTGGCCGTCGACCTTGGCGCCATCCAAGTGAGGCTCCCCAAGCTTGCAGCAGCCTCATCCAGCAGTTCGCAGGGCACCTACGGCACTACCACAGCTCGACGAGACGGCAATCCACCGACAATCACCGGAGAGCCACGTCGACAGTTCGACCCGGTGGCTCCAAGAGGATAGGCCGAGGGTTAGGCCTAACCGGACGAGACGACGTTCTCGAAGAAAGACCGAAGGGTCAGCGACGAGGACGACTAGCGAGGCGGCAGCTTCGACGATGGTGACTCTCAGACGTCGAGGAGCAGCGTCGACGGGACTGAGCGTCGACTTTGGCACGGAAGCGAGGCGACGGACTCACGCGAAGTAAGAACGTTCTATTCGCGTAGTTAGACCGAGACGCCATAGTGGCCAGACTTTCGGGCCAGTAAAGCTGAGCTTAGTGTGGTTGCTGTATTGTTTTGTAACGCTTGGCGTTTTCGCATATGTTGCTTCTGATTGTAAATTTGTAGTGTGTTAACTTTTTTGTTTGCAGTGTTGTGTTTTATAAAGTGTGTTTGTCGTGACGCCACGGTCTCCCGCCTCTCTCACTATCCCAATTCCATTCCGCTTTGCAAGCGCTCCCGAGATACGTGACAGGCATGCACCAGTGATTTGCGTTGCATCAACTGCGAGGGCCCACATGCCGCATATTCCTGAACGTGTCCTGTCTGGAAAAAAGAAAAACAAATTAACACAATTAAGGCACAAGAGAATATTTTATACACCTGCACTGTGCTGCACTTGCTCAAACTTCTCCACAACAACAGCACCGTCACGAAACAGTTCACTTAGTGTAGGGTGAATCAAATGGACCTTAGACCCATGTGAGATATAATCAGTCTTACACTGGGGGCAAGCATGTCCAGATCGCCAAGCGAGTTGAGTGCAGACACTGAAGCAGACTAGTGAATCTGCATCATGGTGTTGCAGAAAGCAGTTAAAAAAGAAGTGCATATATGTAAATATGAACATTTCTAAGAACACCTCCATCATTGAGAAATTTCCGGCTATTTGCAGGTCATGTATGCCGACACACCAGAGAAGCTTGAGGCTGCCACTGCCGAGCTGAAGGCGCTACCGCATGGGGCCTTTGTCTCCAGAGTGGAGACGCTCTTGCAGAGGCAAGAAGAGTGGGTCCAGCTGTTCCGTTTTGGACGTGTTGACAAGGGGTCATAACACTAACAATTTTGCTGAGGCCACGATTCGAGTTCCTCAACAGAGTTGAGGCGTTTAATGCGGTGGCATTGCTGGACTCCGTGGCTCTGGTGTAAGAGAAGTACTTTGAGAGCTGTGTCCTCCGCCACGCCTACAGCCGTGTTGCAGCTCATCAACTGATGTACGAGCGGCTGCTGTCAAGGATGCCAGACAGTGCAGCCGAGGCCATCCAAGTGGTAGACAGCGGACAATACGTTGTGCCCAGTGCCACCCACCCCAGCTTCAGTTGCGAAGTCTGCGGATTTTGGATTATGCACGTGTCCTTTTGGCAAACAAGGTGCATTTTGCAAGCACCAGGCTCTAGTGCAGAAAAAATATGGAGGACTGTTTCCTAACGCTCCGGCATTGACTACTGACGACCGATACCAACTGGGACAGCTGGCCCTGGGTGAGAAGTGTCCCCCCAGGCAATTTTTGGAACCCTTCCAGGAGGAGGAGCCCAATGCTTGTGCACGGGCCATGGAATGTACCAGCACCCAGCAGGAGGAGCCAGACGGCGAAAACAAATCAATTGAAGGCACAAGCGCTCATGAGGCCACGCACTTCACATCTGTAGTGCCAGTGCCTGATGAAGCTCAACTTGCCCAGGTAGGACAAGCCCCTTGAAAGGGCCCTAAAACACTTTTAAACATAGGAAATGCTACTGATCAGTAGTCAAGGCTTTTTTTAATCCTGTAGGCTGATTGTTATTGCACTCCGTGCACGAGGGAATTCACAATTTAATTTCAGATTGGCCAATGTCATGATTCTGTGATTCTGAGGAAGATTTCATGATTATGAATGCACTGTTTGGATTTGCCTACTATCTGTCAGCCAAGCTGACAGGGGAGAATGCCGGACCACACCAGGTACTCTAGGGCTGAGCCAGACTTTTGCACAACAGTGCTGCCTCTGCAGCTTGGTTACTGCAACCACCACATGCCAGAGCTGGCCTGAAGCGGAAGTGCGCGAACACATTCTTGAAGCACTGACATAGCTTCTTGTCCCTTGGTCATCCCCCCCCCTCTCTCTGTGCACTTTCCACCAAGCCCATTGAGGCAAAATAAAAGAACAGCACTCCGAGTTGTAACAGCAGCTCCACAGGTCAGTCAGTAAAACCTTCGCTTGAATAGCTATAAAATATGTGCGCGCAGGTAAATACACGTTTGTTTTAAAAACACACGTGTGCATCATCCGAGACGCAAACAGCACGTCAAGCAGGTAAAATGGGGTTCGTTGCGTTACCGTTGTTGAGTATATATGCTATTTTCGAAATATAACGTGCATGCCCAACAGGTTAGCCTACGACGCGTGCACGACGACGACAAACGCTAACGCAAAGCTTCGCGTACCCTGTTCTACAACTGCTGATTATCGTTCGGGGGCGGCCGCACGCATGTATGACATCCTGCGGTACTTGAGTGATGTCCAGATATTTGTTATGTGGGACTTAGCATTGGGAAATGAGCGTCGCCCGCTTGGCAACAGAGGTGCACACTTGCGATTGCTGCACATTGCTGTAGGCACCTTTATGCGATGGTTTTGATGGTCAGAAGTTTACCGTGTCTCCCGTAGGCAGCAACAGCCGGTTTTTCGCAGTTTCACAGACCGTGGTCCCTCTTTCGCGTCACCGATTAGTCTAGCTCGCGCAATGTACTCTCTAGGATAATTGCACCAAGATAAGATGAGCATGATTAGCGCAGCGGTCACGGAAAAACGTTTTCAGTAACGAGTCAAAATGGCACTAACCTTTGCTTGCTGTTGCACTTGCTATTCACAGAAACAAATAAGCGCAGTGCTGGCGTACTCCCGTTCGCTTGCGTGTAACCTGTCGAATCGTTTTTGAGTTCACCATTCAAATAGATATGAGACTGGCTAATTTAGCAGACCGAACATTGCCCGAGGTAGCACTGTAAGCGTTGTAGGTGAGGCAGCACAAGTCACCGGTGTGTGTGTGTGTATAAATACTTCCCATGGTGGCCAGATGAAGAGTGAAATTTTGCCGTATACGGTGCAACTTTCCCCGGTGGGAAAGGAGCTGAAACAGTTTTAGCGAATTGCCAGCGGAAAGATTTTCATCGTCTGCAGCAGGCATTAAAATTGAAAAGGGAAAATATATTTTTACTAGAACACGTGCGTATTACGCTGTTTGTGCACACTGATGCACCTTAATTTTAAAATCTTATAACTCTTCACATTGTTCCTTTCTTGCTAAAATTGCGCAGAGAGCTCGCACTTTATTGTTGCCATCTTTGTGAAAGCAACCATGCTTAGTGTTACGTTCAATGTAAAATCTTAAAAATAATTGAAAAAAAAATGTGCTGCAGTAGTGCTGGTATGTTATTGATCTCCACCTACACCAGTGCTGCAAGTGAAGAAAGCTTTCTTTTTCTACCCTTTGTGCGTTTGCGTGTGCGCATGTGTGTTTCGCTCAGTGCAGAAAATGTGCAGCTGAGGCTGTCTGCACAAAGCCACTTTTCTTATAAAAACTTCAATTTCTACACCACATTTTCAGTGAGTGTGCTAAGCAAACAGACAAACAGGAAGCTGTTCGAACGTGCTGTGCCATTTCATCTGCAAGTGGTAGCACTGTTGGTATTATGCATATGTCATAACTACAGTAGTGTTTTTAATAGAAGATGACAGCAAAGTGTTGGCTCAATCCTGTGTCACAAAGGGAGGTAACTGCATCTTTCAAGAAGACAAGTTTTCATAGATGGCACCTGCACAGACAAGCACCTTGCTGCGAGCTTTTTCTAGAGCACTGCATATCTACAATGTATTTAGCTTCTGTTGTCAAGATTTGTTGCCGAAATTAAACTACCGGATTTTTGGTGTAAAAAGCAAATGGCACATCAAGCGAGTAGTAGTTGCCCCAAGAGTGTTTAAAAAAAGGCTCTAGAAACGCCGCTCTTCCAGCTTTCGCTGTTACTGTGCTATGCGTTCCGTGCAGGCCTGGCGTTTTTTTTTATTATGGTTTTCAGACAACTCACAGCGGTGCTTGAACTGGAAGATAGCAAAGAGCAGTGGCGTAGCCAGGGAGTGGCACACCAGGCCACGTAATTTTGTTTCCTCGAAGGATCGCGCACGCGATGAGGAAACCGGGACCGGTGGACGGATGTTCCACCGCTGAACTACTACGCCCCCGGGAACGTTTGCGACTGTTGCGACCTCTTGTATAGCCCTCCGTCACCGTTGTCCATGCGCACGCAGACCATGTTGAGTATCGTTAAGTATCGTACCCTGTCGTACTGGTCGTACCAAACGAGCGCGCGCGACGCTACTGTTGTATTTGTCGAATATTGGGAAGCTGCCCCCCACTTCGGAGCAGCTTTAATTGGAAGAACCCGCGGCGAAAAGGAGGAAGAAGGGCAACCCGGGGGGACGCGTTTTCGGGGTCGCAACCGCAGCGGCCCGCAATTTGTAGGCGACGACGAGTACGGGAAGAGCAGAGAGCATCCTTGACATCGTCGTTTTACGACCTACACGCCCACCCCGTGAAAGAACACTGAAAGCCACAGGGACCGTCACCCAACACAGGGAAAGTGTTTTCTCCCTCTGTTCTTCAAGTCTGTTGCACGTGCAGCGTGCAGAGAAGAGAAAACTCTTTTGACTGTGCTTGTGTTTCTGTATTTCTATTTTCCTGTTCATTTTCTCTCTCTACCAGAGCACTAAATAGTGAACCACTAAAGGAGTCTTCGTGATGCGTTCAAACCGAGCGAACGTGTTGATTCTCTGTCTCCGTCCAACCTAAAAGAAAGCTTTGCCTCCCTGCTATTCCGCAACAACAGCTACAGACTGTCGAGTTACGGCGTGCAGCCAAGAAATTTTCGCGTCCGAGCTAGATGCTGCAGCTTCCAACGAGGACGTCGGTGTGCTTCGCGTTTCCCTCGGCACGGACGGAGATGCTTACGCTTGGCCCACCGAGTATAGCGAAGCGACAAAAACATCTTGGATTGTCGATTGGCAAATCGCCGACCCGAAAAGGTACGCCACAAGACGAAATCTTATTCGGGACTGACATGCAGGCTCTTCAGCAGAATTCTTTTCATTACACGTGCACCCATCTTTCAATACTGGAGGGAGTCGCGTGAGTCGATGTTCAGGTTTATGCATTTGCGACTGAAATGCCGTAGGAACGATACGCCCGATTGAGCGAAAATAAATGGACTTGGGTACTCGAGACGAAAACTCAAGTGCAAGCTGCCTTAAACTGCGGCTCGAGCAGCAAAAGTTTTGAATGTTCAGTAAAGTGCGTTTGTTAAAGGGGTCATGAACCACTTTTCCAGGTAATGATCTAATGACTTCAGTATCGGAGTTTACTGCCTTCCGAATCGATTGCCACAAACATTTCTCGAATCCATCAAGAATGAGCGGAGTTACGGGGGTTTGGCGCACGCTCTCAGAGCTTTCTCTCTTTTCTCGTGCCGAAGAGCGCACTGGAAGGTACACAGGGAGGGATGGCACGGGGGAAAGAAGGTACGTCAGCGCGCATCATGAAACGCGATCGCTTTCCCGATGTGATTCGCGTGCGCGAATGCGGCTACCGTGTACTGAGGAGTGCGGCGCTGGCAAGTGGCGGCACCCCGTGGCAAGGAGCGCATCTGATCCGAACTCCGCTCTCGATTTAAGTCGGCTATCAGCCAATGAGGATGCTATGTCTTGCGACGTGGAGATGCAGATCGCGACGTCAACGGGCAGACACCCCGCCCACCGACGAGAGTGAGAACCGTCCTCTGTTTGAAAAGAGGGCGCCTGAGAAAACAGCAACTTCGCGTTCCGCTTGTAGCCTTTACGCGGCGCGCACGACTGCAATATTTGGCTGAGCAGTTCGCAGCCGTGTCAGCTTTCCGCAGGATGTGTTTCTTCAACAAGCCCAAGGGGTGCTTCATGCCCCCTTTAAGCGCCCAGGCCTCTACAAAATCCGACTTCAAGGGTATCGAACAGCAGTAAGGGCTTATCTCACAGATAATGTGGATTGCAATCGAGCCTGATCCGTGTTAAACCATTATCCGGATAAATTTAAGGTGGATAAGGTGTTGCAACGTGGGTAACAGTTTGATCACCTTGTTCGCCTAGTTGACTTCTCTCCGGTGTGGCGAGCGTATCCGCGGTGTACACGATTGCAATATTAGGCAGTTTTCGAATAGCGTACGCCAAGTTAGCGTTAGCGTTTGGGGCCCGCTATTTCCATCACTAAACGGTAGCCCGCAAGCGGTTAGCGTACAACGTATGCGCAGTTGCGCGAAAAGCCAACGCAAAGCTTTGCTTACGCTATTCGAAAACCGCCTAATATCCAACGTAATGAAAAAGTGTGCGTCGTGCGCACAGCATTTTAGTCATCGATGCACGAGGCTCTGGCTGGGCCACTCCCTTCACAATCACACATAAAAAAATATAACCTTGTATTTTGATGGTTGTCAGGTAAAGTTCATCTTCTGGGTCAACAAACTGACCTTATATTTCCAGATTCAAGTCAGACTCTGGAGACATTCTTGGAACTAACATGTCATTTCCATATTTCCTTCCAACAGGTTTGTGTTCCAGAATAATGGAGATGTCAGCATAGTAGCATCAACAAAACAGTTGGAAGAAATTCCACGAACTGCCCAGCATTTGTCGACGTGAAGATTAAGGAAGTTACAAAGCACACGAAGCACAATGACGCTTTCTTGAGGAGGGATGTCCCCCTGACTGTTCTCATCAAGCTGAATGAAAACCACGATCATGTGCTTGACTGTGCTCATGGGCTCCACCTCCTCAAAAGCACAGCTGACACTCGGGCCACTTTCGTTCAGTACTTCAGAAATGGCCTGGGTCCAGCTGCTCGTCTAGACTTTCACAGGAGCAAGCTGGCCAACCAAGAAAATGGTGTAAGGCTGCTTGCCAACAGTTCCTACAATCAACGACCTGGCACTCTCTATCACTGGTTCAGGATTAGGAGGAAGACCAACCACGGTGATGACACTGACCCACTGACTAAGCTGGCTGAAAAAATGCCAGCCTATACCCAACGCGGTAAGTTGTCTTCTTCCGTGGTAGCTCCATAGATGGCTAGTTTAATATAATCTCCGTATCTGTTATATTGTAGTCCTGAGGCTGTCTGCTTCACTGAAGTTTGTTTCTATGCAGTCAGTTGAATGCAAAAAGAAACCCTACAACACCTATCTAAGCAATCACAGAATGCCTGCCGCGGGGCATGCAAGAACATTTTCTCTTTGTCCAAGGATTGTGGACTGGTGAAAATTAGCCGCCACGGTGGCCGCATTTCGATGGAGGCGGAATGTAGCGGCCCATTTGCTTAGATTTAGGTGCACATTAAAGAACACCAGATGGTGAAAATTTCCAGAGCCCTCCACTAAAGCGTCCCTCGTAATCATATCGTGGTTTGGGGATGTAAAACACCAACAGTTCTTGTTATTGGGGAAAATGAGCTCTGCTCCGTTTTGCACATCAGGTGCAAAGCTGTAAAAGCTATGCAAGAAGTTCGGTTAGCAGAATGTACAACTGCACGCCTCTCATGCTTGGGCTTTTGACGTTCTCAAACGCTCATGCAAGCCGAGTAGAAGCCTGTGCATGACTCGTCAGGACAGGCTTCTATGTGCTCTTGTTCTGGAGCAAAGCAGCAAGCGCCCCCCCCTCCCCTTCAACAACTTTTTTTTCAAGATGAGCATCACTTGTGTAAAAAGAATCACAAGTATGAATACACTGAATGCATATCTACGGTTGTTTATGAAATTCTGTTGTCATTAGGGTTGCCACCTTTTACCGGAAAAAAAACCGGCCCTTCGACGGGGGGGGGGGGGGGGAGGGGGGGAAGGGGTGAGGGTTAACAGGAGATCAAAAATAATGTTGAACAATAGACGCTATGTCAATTCTTCGGCATGCAGTGACATTTATTGTAACATTGCTTTCATTGCGCCAAATAAACCCAATGCACAAACAAAAGCAGCACACAGTGGGCAGGAGCCAGCTCCGTACTCTGGTTGAGATCTCCACTCTTTCCGGAACGTGCATTGACGTATTTTTCGCTTTTTCAAAGGCGGAAAATCTGTGCTCATGATGCAAGCAAAGGAAGCACGTAACTAACTATACTGATACTGATTTTCGCCATGTTCCAACGATCGGGGGCAGGAGAGGGAGGGCAATGTCCCCGTAGAGCGGTTGGTGTTTCCTGTTGTCTGCTGAATGTGCCAGGATTCGAGGAGGAGCCGCCGGCGAGGGTTCCTTTCTTTTGCCAAAATCACCACGTCGTCTGTACGGATATTGGTCAAACCGCTCGCAGTGTTCTGCTACTGCGCTCCGTTCTCGGTTCAGTTGACGGAGGTTATTCTTGTGCTGCCGCATTCTTTCGTGGAAGTTCTTGGTTTCCCCAATATGGAAGCGGGGCAGTCGGCTCACGCGATTCGGTACACGACGCCCTGAGCTTTTTCCGTAGGTGTGCGATCTTTGAGCCGAGGGATGAAGCTGCCGATGGTGGTGGACGGCTTGTGGGCGACGTCGACCCTGCCTTTCTCTGGCACCGGCGATGTAGGGGATCGACACGCGGTGTCGTTGCGGCGACGCAGGTGTCACGATTCCCCTGTCTTTTCTCTTCCCCCGTCTTTTCTTTCCACCTGCGCGGTCAGTCCCCGACCGCGCAGGTGGAATTCCTCAGTCAACACGTGCGGTCAACACGGAGAAGAGTAAAAAAAAATACTCGGGATACGATGAGCAAAAAACCGGCCAATGACAGCCGGTCTTAGGTGCGGACCGGCGACCGGCCCCTTGTCTAAAAAACCGGCCCGGCCGGTCCAAAACCGGGCAGGTGGCAACCCTAGTTGTCATGTGGCCGGTCGTATATTGGTTAAATCGGTCGCTGCTTCAATGGTGACACTTGTGTCACCATTGCAGCATTTCATTAGAAACATGGATGGGCATTTTTTATTTTTAGCGGCTCTCCCACCGCCATCTCGAATTTTGGTCCTGGACTGAGCAAGCCCCCCCCCCCCCCTAAATCTGGTCGGATTAACCTTCATCATAGGGGGGGGGGGGGCGCTTGCTCGGCATTTTACGGTACGCATAGCAACAAAGCTAACTGCAGGCTTTGCATGAGATCTTTATGTAATGAATATTTATTAATATATGGTTACATTCACAAGCAGGGTAAAAGAGCTGTGAACTCACTTTTGCTATAACCTTCTCTTAACCATCTGCATTTATCGAAAGAACTTGTTGCAAAAATGAAAAAATTACTTCAAATTCTATACTCCTCCTAAGTCTTGAACTAGCGCTTGTACTATATTTTAGTAATATGCCATCTATGAGCACAAGTGCAATTCATTATTTTTATTATAGGGACGTGATATACATTGCCTATAGACAGACACGCATAGGCGAGCGGCTGAATGTACGTCAGCACATGAATGCTGGAGAGAACACAATCTTTATTTGTGCTCATTGTGCCATGCGGTGCAGGTGCTGTAAGCAGGAGCACATTGAGCACACCAATCAGAGTTCATGTTGCTGTAAGTGGGAGTGGGGGGCGTGCTGCTACACTTATTTTACACTTTGTCTAGCTCTTGTGTGTATGGTTTTGAACTACAAGGGAAGGTATACAGCTAATACAATAAGCTTAAGGGGCAGAAAAAAACGAATTAAATATATATCTCTTGATAAAGCGTTGCGTAAGCATCTCACACAAAATAGTTTAGGCAACCTTAATGTTCCATACAAGTGTCTCTAATGGTGCTTGCCCCTAGTGCTCGGTGAACTTTTGGTTTGCTTGGTTTGACTTTTAGAGTGAAAGAAGACTGTTCTGTAATGGGCATGTTCCATATTGATGGCACATATTCACAAGAAAACAGTCCACTCTTTCAATGTACTCGTTCAATTAATTTAAGTGCACTTGACAAGCTGAGCTGCACTTCCCTCTGCTTTGGACTCCGCAATTAGCTCTGGCAGTGCACCGTCACATTGCCTAAGCAGATCAGAGGCCACTTGCAAAGAACTGTGTGGTTGAAATGTGCTCTGCCGGGTGTCACAACGATCCCAACTGCTTACAGGGAAACAATCTGCTCTTTCAATGAACCCAGTCAATTGTCATGAATTATCCTGGCTAATTGGTCCTTATCTTCACTAAGCTTATGCTCCGACATCCTATATACTTGTAAACGTGAACCATTCACTCCTTTTTATGAGTTTTACTTTATTTGATGTTTTCGGATACAGCACAGCAAAGTTCTACTTCTGGTTGACAAGAAGCGAACTGTAAGTCGCCGAGCAAGGAACATGATGTCACCAGAAGCTAATACCATAAAAGACTCACCTAACAAGCAAACGAAATAATAATGTGACTGTGTACGGCTCAGTTAAATCATTTTTGGTTTGGTTTCAAGCAGGAATATGATAAATTGCATTTTATGACATTGTTTGCAGGTCATGTACGCTTGGTCTTCAGATGAGGTCAGTGCAGCTACTGAGCAGCTGCTCTCCATGCCTCGCAAAGAATATGGACAACGTGTTCAGCCATTCCTGGAGCGGAAGGAAGAATGGGTTCATCTATTTCGTTCACAGCTTACAACTCGGGGCCACAACACTAACAACTACGCAGAGGCATCAATCCGCATCCTGAAAGATGTGGTGCTTCATAGGTGGAAAGCCTGCAATGCAGTAGCTCTTGTGGACCTCGTGATGGAAGTTTGGGAAGCGTACTTCGAGTTGAGGTTGTTGGACCACGCCTACAGCCGGGTACCGGCTCACAAGCTTCTGTACCACAAGCTCTTGTGCAAAATTCCACGGGATGCAGCTAGCGGCATCAAACCGCTTGGAAACAATATCTACATGGTGCCAAGTGCACAGCCAGATGAGGGCAAGGCCTATGAAGTGTGCCAGAACTTTGGAACCTGCACCTGTCGAGCTGGTGAAAACGGTGCCTTCTGCAAGCACCAGGCACTGGTTCACCACACTTATGGAGGGAACTTTCCCAATGCACCAGTCGTCACCGCTAAAATTCGGTATCAACTTGGACTGCTCGCACTCGGAGAGCAGTGCCAAGAGGAGAGTTTCTTCATCGATTTTCGTGACGTCCTTCCTGAGCAGAATAGCAGTGCCAGTGAAGAGCACGGCACACTCGTGTGAAACAGAGGAGCCATTGCCACAGTTCGTGCAGCCCATGGACATCGAGCCAGAGCTTCATGTGCCATCAACTGGCAGCAATCATTGTGAGGTGGGACTTACCTTTGTCTAACTTTCAAAAAGCTTACTAGTGTTGAACCTTGTCAACCATTGAGATATGTAGCAATGGATCCCTTGAACAGAAGTGCTTATGAGGAGTACACTAAGCACCCTAAAAATTGGTAAACTGTGATGCAACGTTCAAATTTGTAATTTCCCACCCGAAATAAAGGCTAAACAATCTGATCAGCAGCGCGCACATTGTCACGATACTGCCCCCATCTTAAAAATTGATCTTAGAACCAGATGCTTCAAATGTCTAAAAACACTAACCACTAGTGAGTTTACCAGAAGTTCACAGCCATGAGCCTGCCTTACTTCAAGAATTTGCACCATTACCAGGGTTTCTAATTATTGCTTATATTATCGAGTTATAATTAAGCTGCTAGAGGTGTAGCGGGGAAAATCGGAACAAAAATGCCTACAAGTAGTGGTTTTATATTCAGGTGATCGTGAATGGCATTCGATGACATACCTCACATGAAAGTTGTTTTTGTAGGATGCTGCAGAAGTCCTCCGAAAAATCCAGGAGGTGCAATGGCATCGGCACTCCATCGCTGCCAAAAATCCCAGCTACCTCACTGCCCTTCAGCATGCTTTGGGGGAATTGGAGAAAGTCACCAAAGAGCAGCAAATCGTTGCCACCTATTTCGCCATTAAGGCAGCGTGCAGAAGTGCCAGGAGGCGTGGCCGCATCATCAAGGTGTAGCCAACAAGCATTGCAAGGCGTCCCCCTGGTGTAAGACGAGGCTCGGGCAGAGTTCCCGCGGGCCGACCTTCTAAGAGTTCAGCTAGTAAAAAAACAAAGCGAGCCCATGCCCTGCATCTGAGTGTAAAAGATGGAGTGCCTCATGCAAGATCACATGCAGCAGGGCACTAGATGTCACTCGAAATACACCCACAGTGCTCTAATAGGTGGTGACCACTAAAAAGGGGCCCTGCGACACAAATTAAGCGTGTCATTTTCATCACTTCCTCTGGAACTGTGGAATGCACCGATATTGTCTTCCCTCTCCTTCTGGAGTGTAACACTCAGAGCCTCACACTCGCTCTTGTAGGCATTGATATCACGCTCAAAACGTGCCTCCAGATTGGCAATCAACAGTTTGCTGTCATCGGCCTGTTGTTTTACCAGCGATGTCATCTCAGCCTTCACAGTGTCGATCTTCTCGCACTGTCGACATGTAAAAGCCGGCGCAGCTCTGGCCTCCTCGACAGTCTCGAACGGCGTACACTCCAAGTCGACCCAAACCTCACAACCGACGCAGAAAACCCACTCCTGTGAGGATGACCCCGAGCCCGTCTTCCTGTCTGCCTTCCTTCCCATGGCGCCCAAGCCTTATTTCATTGAGCCTGATGCGGCTGCGCAAAAGAAACAACCCCCACGACGAAGAGACAAAACACACACTGTTCCTATACACCCCCAAACGCTTCAGCTGGCATCATGCGAGAGAACAGGAGGAGCGGGTGAAATGCAAGGTGAAAAAACAATCCGATGCATGAGTACACAGGCAAGCTCGCACTCGCTCACCCACATAAACACCAAAAAACAGATGCGTTCACCCACATGCGGCGTGTCCTGTAAGCTTAGAAAGAGTCTGACTTAGCTTGTCTGTAGACCTTCATTGCTGTCCACCTGCCATTCCCTTGAAATCCGTTTGATTTGCCGCGCCCGATTCAGCCCATGTGCTCATTCTCTCTATGAAGGCTTGATAGCGACGGCGATCAGACTGCCCTGCTTTCGCAAATGGCTTCAGTTGCTTCTTAGTCGCAGACAATCTGAAGCCAAAGCTCAGTTGTCGACACTGGGGTTCTAGGGACCGTAACTGGACTGCAATCGTGGAACGATTCCTTTTCCGATGCCTTTCCAATGCTTTTCGCGCTTCGCTAGTGGTCACAGCGATGGTACATACGCCACATTCGCGTTATCAACACGAGCAGCCCTGGGGTACAGTCGCGGAACGAAGCCTTTTCCAATGCCAATGCTTTTCATACTGTTCGCGCTTGGCCAGTGCGAACGGTGGTCGGAGCAACAATTCGTCCGCGTTATCAACGGGATCAGCCAGCCACGAGTGGTGGATAAGAATAGCATAGAATAAGGCGTAAGTCGCACCGAAGTAAGCACGCCTGCATGTCGCCGTTGTCGGCGAATAGCTAGTGTTAGCGTATTAGTGCAACTGTGCAGTTCGTGTTGCGCGCCCGTGCCTGTTCGCGGAAGCCGTTGTTTCTATGTGCTTTTCAGCGTGGCATCGCTATGCATGTATGAGAATCGCGTTGTGCCGCTGCTGGGGACGCAAAGGAAGCAGCAGACACTTTTTGAATTTTGGAAATAAAAGTTTCACTGTTCTATTAGCTCAGGTCAGCCACATTTTTTTCGATTTCACTACAACGAAATGTTCGCTTCAACAAACATTTTCCCGAGCACCGTCAATTTCGTTGTAGCGGGGTTTGACTGTAGTGAATTTTATCTTGAATCGAATAGTGCCGAATAGTGGCCGAAAATGTCGAATATAGATATCGAATACAGGAAGTTTTATTTGAGATTGAAAGAAAGAACAAGGAAATAAAATCTACTCATGTCTTCGAACACATAATGCGGTGCGTGGCTACTACCGAAAGACTATGAATTGTCATGACACAAGCAGTTTCACATGACCTGGCTTCAGGCTTTCTTGGCATGATGTTCCGGTGTTTTCTGCAGTTCACTGGGTACCTCAGTAGCAGGGTTGGGAAGGTATCGCAAAGCGATTATGGCGATACCTCGATAAAGTGCAGCTCCGTGCTCTTTGCAGTATGTTAAAGGATCGTCCTTTCTTGTGATTAGGGGCTCATTGAAGTATTTGTGAACCTCTTGCCTATGAGACCTGAGCTCAGTGTGCTGGTTATTTTTGGTTGCCAGCAGTTCGAGTCTTACAGAACGTTCCCTGGCCATGCGTGGAAACAACATAATCTTTTTTAAAATGAACATGCGCTCACTTTTGAACCAGCATATCGATGAAAGCTTTAACAAAAGGTGAAAATTTAATGAAGTTTAGTGACTTTAGCGTTAGTTTTTATCATCCCACTCTAATCAAATTGCACTATTGGCCTTTGTCGCGTCTTTGATATTCGTCGTGTCGAATTATTCAAAACTTCAAATACTAGCTATTCGAAAGTCAAAACGAATTCTATTCGAATTCAAAACTTGAATATTCGCACACCCCTAGTTATCACTTTGCCAGAGTGCGGTTGCGCATTTCCAGTTGTCTTCCGAACTTCATAGCACTGTAGAATTTTCTGTCATGTTTGCTCTGCACACATTTAGAAGTTAGTTACCTTGCTTCAATAAGCATTAATGTCTCTGTGTATGTATACGTATATAAAAATGTTTATGCTTGTGATATACCAATAAACCAAAAACCTTTTTTGCTTGTTCTTACTACATGGGACACTTTTCTTGTTAATAAATTGTTATCTCTTGTTGGTTTTCTTTTTTGCATGGGTACAGTGATTACTGC
This sequence comes from Rhipicephalus sanguineus, assembly GCF_013339695.2. Lineage (NCBI taxonomy): Eukaryota > Metazoa > Arthropoda > Arachnida > Ixodida > Ixodidae > Rhipicephalus > Rhipicephalus sanguineus. The sequence continues at coordinate 88,416,449 of NC_051178.1, forward strand.
AGTGGCGGACGTGATTTTAGTAAGCCTCGCCCCAATACATATTTTAATTGGGGCGAGTGTACTCAAGTGTACACATCAATGAAGTGTGCACATCATGTAATTAAGTAATTAAGTGTACACATCATGGAGAGTAGAGCCGTATACAGGGCACTCGACAATTTCATTGAGGAGGGTTGCACAATATTGCCAGATGACACAATATACAGCGGGAGGAAAGAAAGCTGAAACCACAAACGAGTGCGGATAAGCGCGTCTCCCTTGCCTTCACTGGAACGCAGAGCCGTATTGCGGTGAAGCCATGAAAAAAAATCCGGCAGATCCTACGCACTGTGGGAATCGATGTAATGCGAAGCAGCCAGCAAACAGCTGCATACATCGCCTTGTTTTATTTGAGCCAAATGAAATCATTCATGCCATGGCATCTAGTCCACCATATATCGCATGTTTGCCATGCACACATGCATGCACATTCTAGTATACACCATGCCAATGAAACGCATATTCTAGTATATACAATGCGTGACCTGTCGTTTATGTTGATCACGCACTCATGTCATGCCTTACCAATTTTGGTATATATCCAGTTAACAAAACGGCCGGAAGCGCACCATGACAGTGGCACGTAAATCATACCGTAAATGACATGCATTACATGATTCGCATGTTAAGACCTCTCATTTATGTTCGTCATACAGTCACATCACGCAATACCAATTTTGGTGTATATCAAACGAGCGAAATGGCCACGAGTGCACCATGAGTAGAGCATGTAAATCATGCCATACATGACATGCATATCATGGTTTTTCACATTACCACCTGTCACTAATGTTCATCATACAGTCACATCGCGCAATACCAGTTTTGGTGTATATCAAGCTAGCGAAACGGCCGCGAACGCACCATGAGCGTGGCATGTAAATCATGACATACATGGCATGCTCGTCATGGTTTTCATGTTACCACCTGTTATTCATGTTCTTCATACAGTCACATCGTGCAATACCAATTTTGGTGCATATCAATCTAGCGAAACGGCAACGAGTGCGCCATGAGCATGATATGTAAATCATGTCGTACATGTCATGCATGTATTGATTTTCATGTTACCACCTTTTATTTACGTTCGTCATACAGTCGCGTTGCGCAATACCAATTTTGGTGTATATCAAGCTAGCGAAACGGCCGCGAATGCACCATGAGCGCGGCCTGTAAATCATGACATACATGACATCATGTCACGGTTTTCATGTTACCACCTGTTATTCATGTTCATCATACAGTCGCGTCGCGCAATACCAATTTTGGTATATATCAAGCTAGGAAAACGGCCGCGAATGTATCCTGAGTGTGACTTGTAAATCGTCGTACATGACCTGCATGTCATGATTTCCATGTTACCACCTCTCATTTACGTTCGTCATGCAGTCGCGTCGCGCAATACCAGTTTTGGTGCATATCAAGCAAGCGAAACGGCCACGAGTGCGCCATGAGCGTGGCACGTAAATCATGTCATGCATGTCATGATTTTCATGTTACCACGTCTCATTTACGTTCGTCATACAGTCGCTTCGCGCAATACCAATTTTGGTGTACACCAAGCTAGCGAAGCGGCCGCGAATGCATCATGAGCGTGGCATGTAAATCACGACATACATGACATGCATGTCATGGCTTTCATCTTACCTACTGTTATTCATGTCCTTCATACAGTCACATCGCGCAATACCAGTTTTGTTGTATATCAATCTACTGAAACGGCCGCGAGTGCGCCATGAGCGTGGCATGTAAATCATGTCGTACATGACATGCACATCATGATTTTCATGTTACCACGTGTCAGTTATGTTCGCCATACAGAAATGTCTTGTCATACCAGTTTTCGTATATAGCCCTTCATGTAAACGGCCGCGAGCACCCCGAGACCATATCATGTAAATCATGTTGCAGATGACATGCGCGTCATGATTTGCATGTTAGGACCTGTCATTATGTTCGTCATGAACTCTTGTCACGCCGTACCAATTTGGTATATATGAAAAATAAACGGAAAGGCCGCAAAAGCCCAAAGGCTGTTGAATGTAAATCATGCTATTCATGACATGCGTGTCATGATTTTCATGATATGACGTGTCATTTATGTTCGTAATAAGGCCATGTTATGACACACCAATTTTGTTATACATCCGATTAACGAAACGGCCAGGAGAGCACGAAGTCGTAGGCGGCTAGATAGATAGATAGATAGATAGATAGATAGATAGATAGATAGATAGATAGATAGATAGATAGATAGATAGATAGATAGATAGATAGATAGATACGCTCAAAGTCGCAGAAGTTCGCTAAGAAATGCTTCGCATTTATAAAGCATATCTTCTAAGAGCCTTGTATTTTAAGTTCAATTTCCTCCTCTTAAATTTATTCCACTAAAGGCAGTGCTTTAGGGCTGCGTGCTTTTCTTTTATCTTTTAGCTTCGCAAGTTTGGAAGCGGCAGCACAATGAAGTTTGCGCGTAGGCTTTTATGGTCGCATGCATGCATCGCCACTAGCTAGTGGAAGCTGCGCTTGCTGCCCGAGCAACGTTCGTAGCCTTAGATATACTGACAGTATCAGAAACGCGCTTTTTAATTGCTCCACGCTGAGTAGCAACAAAAACTGAGAAAGTGGAGTAGAGCAATGTCCGTCGCGTTGTTCTTCGCTGCAGGCTGTGTCCGCTTCAACGCATCCTGAACGAGACGGCTTTGGGCAGCGAAAAGTGTGCGCACAGCGTCTCGCGAAGCACTTACTGTCTCTTCACGAGTATCCGATTCATCGTAAGGCATTTGATATTGTCGCGTCGTCCCAGCACTGCGCAGCAGCACAGCAGGCACAGTCGCGGTAGAGTGAACTAGAATGTCGCGGAATGTTTCTGCTGATACCAAAACGCGGGGAATGGCTCCCGCCCGACACAATTTGGCCAGCCAAAATGCATAGCCCCAGAGAGCGCCGTGGCGCGGTGCATTGTGGGTGGGTTTATCCGCTCGCCTTTGTCAATGCATCTGGGTCTAATCACGTAGGGTCAGTTTCTCCCCTGCCAAGAAAACAAAGCTGCGTGCACATCACATTTTCGTTTCTTTTGATCTTGTTTCCTTTCCCCTGATTGCTCTCCACGGTTTCGCATTCGCCAACCACTCGCGCCATGTCATCGCGGCGGCGTATGCTGGCCGCCGCATTCCTCGTCCCTGCTGTCAGTGATTGTTTTCCGGAATTTGGTTGAACTAGGCAACTAGGTTGAACCCCATATATTTCGTAACAGTTGTGGAGATAGGTTTGCGAGACGCTTACCCTACGAGGCGACCGGCAAGGGACGCGACGTTCTCCACTGCCGCAGCGAACAAAGACGCTACGGCCGGGTTCGTCGATTCTCCGGCACGGCGCAGAAAAGGCACTCGAGGCAGGAGGTCAACAAACAACACGGGTTTATTAACCCAAGATGCACAGTACGACAGTCACGGGCTTGCAGGCCGTAAAGGGAACTCCGCAAGACCGATCGAGTACGCTTGCCAGCGGCGCTACGACTATCACACAAAGGGCAGCAGTCGAGCACACGAACGAGAAGCCGCCTGCTAGAGCAGCGCGTCAACCTCTCGTGCCGGCCTGAGTGCATCTCCCCCGGGCAAGCCCGCGCCAGACAGAAGCGAGCTGAACGGGGAAGGGGGTTGTCACTGGCGGCCAATGAGGACAGGCGTTGCTCAGTGACGTAAGCTAGCTTGGTGGCGTGAGCCCGTGAGCATGTCGAGGCATGCCCGGAGGCGTGCCCGCGTGCCGGGAAGCTGAGCCATGGCTTGCACCAGACAAAGAGGCCTGGCGCTGCCGCCGCGGTCGCCATACCGCCGATTAACGGCGGTTCCCGGCGCTCGAGCCGCGCGGGGCCAACACGCGCGCTATAGCTGGGGAACGAGGCGCCAAAGGGAAGGGCGCGCTCGATTCCCACATTCCCCCCTCCTAAAGACCGAGGCCAGCCTGTGAAAGAGGCTGTCCGAGGCCAATTGGCAAGGTCAGCTCAGCCGCAAGGGGGCTGGCCAACGGGGCAAAGTCCAACAGGGGGGGCGTCGTCTTCCCGAAGGTTCAAGTCCAAAGGTCGCCCATGATCGCACCAAACGTTCCACCAAAAGTTCCACCAGAACTTGCACCACCAGGGAGAGGCCACCGCCGGGAAGAAGGTCCACAGCCCAGGAGGAACGGGGGCAAGAATGCGCAAAGGCGGGCAGCCAGCCCGCTTGAAGTTCACCCGACTGGAGAGGTTGGCAGCGGGGAACGTACGAGGCGTGGCTGCCAGTTGCGTGCGGAAGCTAACCGCCGAAAGTCGCTGGGACGGGGGCTGACCAGGAACGGCAGGCCGGAACAGCAGGCAGCCAGGAACGGTAGCCGGAGCGACCACGCTCGGGCCTGGACCAAAGCTTGAGTGGGCGGACCAGCCACCGAGGGCGGCTGCCGAAGCTGCCAGGTGGGTTAGGCAGGGTGGTGGTGTCTGCAGGCCAGAAGGCAGGAACCAGGCCACAGCAGGAAGGACCAGGGAACAGCGGGCCAGAGGTTCAGCAACAGGTTGGCGGCACGGTAGGCGCAGGGAGACGACGGGGAGACGCCGGAGTGGACAGAAGTGCCCCCGGCATAGCCGGCTTGCCCAGAAGGGTGCCTGCCTGACAGCGCTGCCCAACAAAGGGGGCGCTTGCTAGGGTATGGCTTGGACAACACATCAGAGGGTATTTTCGGCCAAGAGGGCCTTCTACCACTTCCAGACGTGTGTCTGGGCACCTTAGCGGTAATTCTCCATTCACTATGATGGCATGGAAGAAAGTCCAGCTACCTGTTAGTGGGAGAAAGGTTGCTTAAGCGCGTTTCCACAGGTTCTACCGGTGGCGTGACTTGGGGCCAGCCTTACGGTTTTCCTGAGGTTGTGTGACCGCCTCCCCTCTCCCAAGTCGCTGCTGCGGGCGACGAAAGGGTTTGAGGGCAGCTGCATGAGCCCGGGGGGCTTGCCCGCACGAGACTGCACGCATTGTCACACGAGGAGTGAAGAGCGTCACGTTTATGCCTGGCCAGGTAGCAGAGCGGCACAACTTTTAGAAAGTCTTGCGGCCCCTCGCCTGTCCGGCCAACCGCGAGTCGTGGAAATAGCCGAGGGTGGCTTTCCTTAGACTGCGGGGTACCCCCACCTTAAAAGGCTCCTGGGGAGCTTCCTCTGGTGGGATGTGGAGCGCAGGAGAACTCCGCCGGCGACAAACAGATGCGAATCTAACGTGCCCGCAGCAATACCAGACTGCGTAAACGGCACACGGCGCCGACAGCAATACCAGACTGTCAATACGCGCCCGCTCCTTGGGAGCACGGCTCTTGGAGCCCAAAACGGATCGCACTGCTGTACCTTTGGTATCTCTTCTCTGCTTAACAGGATACCGGCTGAAGTGACGTGCTCACCCGAGGCGACCGACTCGAAAAGTCACTTCGCCGTCGGGGTTCGCGCCTTTCGACCCATTGGAGCCAGAGGCCCCGGAGTCTACTCGATGCGATTGCTCTCGGGAGTGGAGAACACAAGTGTCACACCGAAACGGGGGCACGCGGCAAGGCGTGAACCACGACGTTTGAACTCCCTTTCCGGAAGCGCACAACGAAGTTGTACCGCTGCAAAGTCAACGCCCAGCGCGCGAGGCGGCCCGAGGGCTCGCGCAAGCGCTTAAGCCAGACGAGCGCCATGGGGTCCGTTTCCTCCACCAATGGCACTATGTTGACATAGCAGTCAAGCTACCGGCGAGCGAAATCTCGAGTGGCGTGCCGTGCTTAAAGGCAGCGGTAGCCACTACGAGGGTTGCAAATGGTTGTAGGGCGCCGAAAGGGACGACCCTGTAGCCACCGCTTGGGAAGTCATTCACGATACCCGTGCGCGCGAGAAAGACGCGACCGAGAACCGGGCAGCGAAAGACCAGGGAGATGCACAAAGCGCTGTCGGCGCGCGCGATTCTCCCAGCGCACAACCAACTGCGAAGCGCGCCGCACGAAACAGCAGTGCTGCTCGCGAGATGGAAGGCAATGTTTTGCCTGGAGCCTTGCCGCAGTTGTGTGCAGCGCTTATATCTCCGAGGCAGGCGCCGCCGTTCGAGGGTCGTGCGCCTGTATCTCCGCCATGCACGCCAGACCCAAAGGGGCCAATAAACGGCACAGAGAAGAAGGGTTTCCGCCCCGACGGATGCATGAAGCCTCATGCGACAGGCAAACGAATCGACAACGGAGCACGGTGGCTCACATTTGGCGAAAGCGTCGCCAAGGCGCGCATGAGGAAAATGATCGTCGGCAAACGCGGCGACGGTGTTGCCTATGCGAGCTGGCTCGCGGACGACACTGTCAACCCTTCACGCTCGTGACAACGATGGGACAGCGAGCGTGTGAATGCCAGCACCATGTGGCCTAAGTAGGGACGCTCCGGTGCGGCGGGTTAATCACTCAGCTGTGCTGCTAACAAAGAAAGGCCAGCGAGCGGAGACGACGCATTGGAGGGGCCCGAAAGCACGTACTCCGCGTGTCTCGAACAGCTGAGAAAACCCGATACTGGCTAGGCTAGGACTGTAGTCCACATTCGAGCGGTCATCACCAAAGGAGGCCCCAAAGACGGGATCTCTCCCGGTGGCCGAGAGACGAGGGCCGCTAAGGCGAGCTTACCTCGTGCTGCCGGCGTCGTCCGCATCGAACGAGAAGTCCGTCGCCACGGGATCGAGCAGGAACGAGCGCCTCGAGGGGGTCTGCTCTGAAGCCATGCCGAAACCAAGTTGGGCGCCAGTTATGTGGAGATAGGTTTGCGAGACGCTTACCCTACGAGGCGACCGGCAAGGGACGCGACGTTCTCCACTGCCGCAGCGAACAAAGACGCTACGGCCGGGTTCGTCGATTCTCCGGCACGGCGCAGAAAAGGCACTCGAGGCAGGAGGTCAACAAACAACACGGGTTTATTAACCCAAGATGCACAGTACGACAGTCACGGGCTTGCAGGCCGTAAAGGGAACTCCGCAAGACCGATCGAGTACGCTTGCCAGCGGCGCTACGACTATCACACAAAGGGCAGCAGTCGAGCACACGAACGAGAAGCCGCCTGCTAGAGCAGCGCGTCAACCTCTCGTGCTAGCCTGAGAGCACCTCCCCCGGGCAAGCCCGCGCCAGACAGAAGCGAGCTGAACGGGGAAGGGGGTTGTCACTGGCGGCCAATGAGGACAGGCGTTGCTCAGTGACGTAAGCTAGCTTGGTGGCGTGAGCCCGTGAGCATGTCGAGGCATGCCCGGAGGCGTGCCCGCGTGCCGGGAAGCTGAGCCATGGCTTGCACCAGACAAAGAGGCCTGGCGCTGCCGCCGCGGTCGCCATACCGCCGATTAACGGCGGTTCCCGGCGCTCGAGCCGCGCGGGGCCAACACGCGCGCTATAGCTGGGGAACGAGGCGCCCTTCCCTTTGGCGCCTCGTTCCCCAGCTATAGCGCGCGTGTTGGCCCCGCGCGGCTCGAGCGCCGGGAACCGCCGTTAATCGGCGGTATGGCGACCGCGGCGGCAGCGCCAGGCCTCTTTGTCTGGTGCAAGCCATGGCTCAGCTTCCCGGCACGCGGGCACGCCTCCGGGCATGCCTCGACATGCTCACGGGCTCACGCCACCAAGCTAGCTTACGTCACTGAGCAACGCCTGTCCTCATTGGCCGCCAGTGACAACCCCCTTCCCCGTTCAGCTCGCTTCTGTCTGGCGCGGGCTTGCCCGGGGGAGGTGCTCTCAGGCTAGCACGAGAGGTTGACGCGCTGCTCTAGCAGGCGGCTTCTCGTTGGTGTGCTCGACCGCTGCCCTTTGTGTGGTAGTCTTAGCGCCGCTGGCAAGCGTACTCGATCGGTCTTGCGGAGTTCCCCTTACGGCCTGCAAGCCTGTGAGTGTCGTACTGTGCTGCATCTTGGGTTAATAAACCCGTTGTTGCTGTTACCCTGCCTCGTGCGTGGTTTCTGCGCCGTGTCGGAGAAAACGACGAACCCGGCCGCAGCGTCGTCGCACGCAGCGGCAGTGGAGAACGTCGCGTCCCTGCACGGTCGCGCTCGTAGGTAAGCCTAGTGCAAAAAGCGCTCGATTCCCACACAGTCAATGTTGTCCGATCAGATAACTGTCTCAAACTGTACTCGAAAGCGAAACCTGAGGTTAAACAGTCAGTGTTCATTTAGGCACTGATTTTGAAAATACACATTTACAGGCACTATAAAGGCCCTTCTTAACCTCTTATTCAGGCTCATATATCAAAGCGGGGCGATAGGAACACAAGGAACAAAATAGGCATTTTCCTAAAATGCAGTCTCTAGTCATTACTTGAGCTTCCTAATGCTGAGCACCAATTTGTCTTTTTGAGAACAGACGTAGAAGCCGTCCTTGATCTTCTTATAATATGACACGTACTGTCCCGTTGTGTATAGTTTGCCTAGTTTCTTCACACGACTCGTGAGCTTTTCCGTAATTACAGCTTTCTCCACAAAGCGCAGCAATTCCGGAAGGAGTTTGTTTTTCCAGAATGACGGATCACAGAAAATCCTTTCCACATTTATATGACTCGTTTCATTATGGTCTTCTGCTTCTGTTCATTGAACAAAGTGGCACAACTTATTCCCTGTTATGGACATTTGGCGTTGCACTTGATAATGGTAGCCATGGTCTTTCTCAGGTTGCACCTGCCCATCTTTCAGGGTACAGCAAAGGTTCTTGTCTTTACAGGCATGTTCAGCACTAACGCCCTTTTTGAAAAAGGGCACATTACATCAAGCAAACCATCCTCTCCCTCTAAGGTAATAATCAGATCTGGAGAGGCAGCCAGAGATGGGTACTGCTTGTCAACGTGCAATCCAGTCTCCTTTACTTGCAATTCCACCTCACGACAACGTAGAAGTGTGGCATACGCTTCGACGGCATCTTCTTCGTGCATTCTGCCATACATGATGGCCTCGCTGACGGCCCTATCACTTGGGTACAGCGAAGTTTTTAACAAGCCTTCAGGCTTTACACAGCGGCGCACTCTTTTGAACACCGAGGCAGTGATCCAACCATCCTTTCATAGTACCACAGTTCTAGAGGCTCAATTGCTTGAAAGTGTGCACTTATACATGTTGACTCGAGCTTCATTGCTCCACAACATCACTTAGAACCTAATTAGGTTTTCCTTCACTCTGTGCGACCTTATAGTCGGGCGCAGGTAGCGTAATACTTGCAGCGAAGGGCAGCAAGCAGAAAGGCTTGCCTTGAGTTCAGAAATGTCATCTTGAGATGGTTGCACATAAGGGCAAGGGTCATCCTCGCGCTGTTTCTTAGTGTGGCCAGGCTTGTTGACGACGTGCCTCTGGAAAGAGATATCTTGAAGTGGCCACCTTGAAAAAACGCCAGGCCTGCGCAGCACAGTCACAGCGAAAACTCGAGAGCGGCCTTTTTAGAGCCCGCTCGAAACTCTCTTGGGGAAAATAATACAAGTACACATGGAAGGTATCCAGTACGCCACAAATCAAAGCATCCACTACGCCACAAATCATAATTATTGTGAAGTAGAAAAGCACGCACTATGCCATTATTCGTCTTTCTGCGGATGACCGAGGTGTCCGCTACACATCTGTAAGGCATTATGTGCACTTAGTTGATGCTGCATGTGGCAGATGACGATGAAGAACTATGGTTGAGCGCTTTGTTGTGGGTAGGAAACATTAAACCACACACTGGTTGTGCGATTAGCATTGCGTGACGCCTCGTTATTTTACTCTTCTGCCTTGCTATATATTAGACATGTTAACGCGATTCCTTGCCCGACATGACACCTGTACAGGGTCTTCTTTCAAAGGAGTTTCAAGCACAAGCGTGGCTCTGTGGTAGAATACTCGACTGTCACGCAGAGGGCCCGGTTTCAAATCTCGTCCGATTCAGGATTTTTTTCGCATTTATTTTTCTTATTTCGCGCGATAGTGGTTACGGACACCGGCGGCGACGGACAACTACCCCACTGCCGTGGTGATCTGATAAGAACTTTCGCTGTAAAAAAAGAGACAATTATGAAATCCGTGGCAGGTGATGTCCCCTTACCTCGAACAGAATGCACCCATTGAGATATAAGCGTCGAGAAGCTTATTCACGCCGATATTACCAATCTGGAGGAACCCCAAATATAGATCGACATCTTATCGTTCACCTCCTGCCATTCCTACCCGCGTAGTCCGATAGCCACCTTCTACCGGTACAACATCGATACGGCATGCACCATTAAATAGCGAAAAAGAGCACTGCACAATCCGTGCACAACCAAAACATACGACGAGAAACCCACATAGAGGACCTTTATGGGTGACATTGAAGCGTAGCACGGTGTTCGGGAACGAGCTATATTTATTCTGCAAATATCCGCAAAGACATCTGAAATTTGCTCCAGTGGAAGAAAAACGAGTGGCGATGCCTTCAGAACTCGCAGGGCTGATTTTGTGCGCCCCTGCGGCTACCGTAATCAACGAGAGCAACTTTAGCGCTGCAGGATATGTGATGCAATAGCGTAGGGCGTCCTTAAAGCCGGAATCTCTCGATAATTTGCTTTTTCGCACAATAACATGTGAGGACGTAAACAGTAAACTATGCAACAAAAAACTTATAGTCTAAATACTAGTAGTGTTGTGATAGATGAAAATAATGGTAGCACAAATGGTGTTTTTTAACACGAAAGTGTTTTATGCCAGGGTCAACCACGGCTCCACTGACGTATTTCCGTCACGGATATGACGTAAAATATAAAGACTAACAGTGGGCAAAGAAAAAAACCAGAAGAAAAAGTTCCGTCACCAGGAATCGTCACCAGGAATCGTATGTCTCCGGCAAGATCAGTCCTGTCGAGTTTCGTGTGGCCGCACTGCGGCATCGAATTTCTGGATGAACACGCTCGAGATCGTGTTGATGTGTTTACATGTGGCTGTAACATTTGTCTCATGAAGTCGTGTTCCCTGCAAGGGCGTCTGCGCGAGCAGGCGTTTGGTGTGTAGCGACACCACAGACCCGAGCTAACGGGGGGTTTCGACCCTTGCCACGCCTAGCCGTGCGTGGCATTGCCGTGTCCGGGGAAAAGGGGATCCGGGGGGGTTGAGCTGACGCCGGGTGCTTGGACCTTTAAGGCCCCCCGGCAGATGCAACACACCCCTTTGGCCTCAGCTTCACGTAGACTGCACCCCTGGGCTGACCCGCCCAGGGGAAATCGGCGGTCGCCTTTTCCTATCCCCCTCTCCGATCTTTCACTTTCCATCTTCTTTCCTCGCTGTCCTGTCTTCTAATCTCTTCTGTTACTTCCCCATTTTCTTAGGCGGCTCGGGTTAACCGTGTATATGTGTGCTCTCTTGGACATGTGATATTGGTTATAGCGGCATTGCACGGCTGGCGTCTGCAGTCTTACATGTTAAGTGCTGCAGCGTCCCCTAGTTGGACTCCATGCTGGGTGGCCGCCACTGCTGCCGAAATACACATACTTACTTTGGAAACACCTGCATTTCCACGTTTGCTCGATCGTTACCCTCAAAAGAGGGTACGCACCGACGAGATAACCTCCTTTTGCCGACCTCGAACAACCTATCCGAACCCCGCAGGGGCGTCTGTGGAAGCAGGCGTTTTGTGTGTAGCGACACCGCGGACCCGAGCTAATGGGGTGGGGTCACCGACTGAGAACATGCTTAACAAAGAGCGGGACTATTTATTTAGTCACAGAGGCCACCACGGCTGCTGCGCTTCGGACATCTGGGCGGGGCCTCTCCTGCCTTCTAATGTTGTACCCGACTATGGTTGAAAGTCTGGCGCCCTATCCTGTCTTCTCTTTTTTCCTTGCTTGTCGCAGCTGCGCTACAAATATTTTATTAAGGTATGTACCAACTTGCCCAACGTCACACTCTTCTAGGGCTGCCTTAGCAGAAAATCGACACACTCTTGCTTGTTGTGCCCTTTCGCCTGGCATGTTGCGCATTGGAGAATTTTCCATATCTGGACACCGGCTCCCCGTCCACGTGGGCTCCAATTGGGGAAAACGGTACGAACCACCGGGCTTACGGCTTTCGCAATAGCCTTGACACTTTGTCCTCTCGAGACGTGGTGTCCATCTACGGCATAAAATGCTGGTTTTGGAGTCTGCAATCTCGCCAGGAACCTGTCCTGCAGTGATAAACATGACTCACAATGAACCACTGCCATTAATCTGAGTTTTCATTTTTTGCCCATTATAATGTTACCTCTAGTCAGTCTCGTGGAATGCTGTGAATTAGAGAGCTGAAATACCCAGTTTTATAGAATAAATATTTGACGGCACGCTTGTTTTATAGTAGATTCAAAGTTCGCTACTTGCACAAGTGGTAACCCTGCTGCAATCTGTTCCTTTATAATTGTACATACATAGTACTGTCATGCATTATCATTTGATTTATTTGGGACCCCCAGGCTTTTTGCACTAATGAGCGAGGGCACAGACAGCAAGTCAGTGCAGTAAGGATAAAGACAAATGATATGAACACAGACTGAAAAACGAAAACGATATATTGGGAGTGGAATTATACAAAGGAAATGGTGATCAGCCCATCACACATTCAAATGAAGAAATACCAATGTTAATGTCACTGCCTAAGATATTTGTAGTATTTAGAGCAAATAATTGCAGCACATAATGATAAAACGTCGCAGAAGTTGAAGAGCCTGGCAGGATTGAAAAGTGAGGAGAAAAATACTTCCGTGCAACTAGTTAGTGCACGCTTCAGAAAATTGTAAGACGCAAACCACGAAGAAAAGATGGGAAACAAAGAGCGTCACTTGCAACTAACTTTATTCTCGAAAGACCATCGCCATATACACCAAGCCACACATGTGCAACAACATACCACGCGTTGCATCACAACAATCTGCCACACTTGGTGCTCATGCTATTCACAGCAGTGGCCCCTTCCCAATTTTAGCGCCAAAAAATAGTGTACCACCGCAGTAACGTAGCTAGAAATTTTTTTCGGAGGGTAGGTTCAACCATAGCATATCTATGTTTGTGCGTATGTGTGCCTGTATATACCGGATGTTTCAAGAAATGTGTCCAAAATTCTCAAAAATCAGGGAAATGAGATGTATTGCAGATGCCTTCACCATTACTTCTGTAGCAGCAGGTATCTCAATATGGCTAAAGAGATAATTTAGGATGACAATTAAGAAAGCTAAATTAACTTTTTAATTAGGGGAGTTAGGCAGTTACGTAATATAAGACAACTGAAGTTCTCCATGCAAAGAACCCATCGCAGCTTTGAGATATAGAAAAAGCTGTCTCTAGTAATTACTGTGGTGTAATGAAATTCAACCAAATGCAACGGTGAAACTGAAACAGAAGCACCGATGAGCGCAACAAGGAGATGACCATAATGACGTCACTGTTCAAGACAACGATCACAGTAGCTTTTCCGCGTTGGTTAACTTATGTGCATCATGTGTGCCATTGTTGCAAGCACAACCCTGCACACCCACACAAAGAAATTTGTTGATTGTTCATATCACGACGCTCACTCATTCTGGATGCCTCGGAAGAATATGGCAGTTGCACTCTTCCACGTTTCGGTTTCGCCGATAAATGTGGGTGAAATTTTTTACTTAGCAATTATTACTAGACGCCGCTTTTTTGAAATATCAAAGCTGCATTGGATTCTTCGCTTGAATAACTTGAATTCTCCTATTTGACCTAAACGCATAACTCCACCTATTAAAAAGTTAATTAATTTAACTTTATAAATTACCGTCCTAAAGGATCTCTTTCGCCATATTGAGATGCCTGCTGCTGCAGAAGTAATTATACAGGCATCGAACAAATATCTCATTTCCCTGATTTTTTAGAATTTTGGACCCATTTCTTCAAACACCCGGTATACACATGCAAAATGAAAAATTGCAGGGGGGGGGGGGTTGGACCTCCTACCTTCTGCCCCCCCCCCCCTCCTCTGAGTGAACGCTCCAGCTGAGGTTAAAAATCCTACTTAATAGAGAGGGACAAAGCAAAATGCACAATCGACATAACACAGCGCTACGCCGTCTTTTGTTGGGTGCGTGTTGACGCATGCAAACACGTGCATTGTTTGCACCCGTTGCGCCTTGCAAGCACGGCGGCTAAAATTCGCGCTCGTAGAAAGAGGGGGAAGCGTAGGAGAGGAGAGGGCGATACATATCACGTACTGTCGCAGCGCATTGTCTTTAGGGAGCCTTCATGTGTGCACGCGCCCTCCGTTTTTAAGACTGGTTACACACTACGACGGGACGATCGGGTGCCGCTATAAGGAGCTTCGCCCCTAAAACTTTCCGACGTGCGGACTCGAACGTGCGACCTCTCGCTTGCCAGCGCGCGGCGTTAGACGTTAGACCACAAACAGCAACGTCTTTCAGCCTGTTAACGGCGAGCTATTTATATGCACCAATTACTCCAGCATGCTTTCTTAGTGACCACATAGATGGCGTGACGTGCGCGCGTGGTGCGCTTTAAACATCGTCGCCCCGCTCCTGCGAACGCCGTTGCTGTTCGCCCTACAGGGCATGGTCGCCTTCGTGTGCTCATCTCGAGGAAAGAAGGGGCGGCCTCTGGGGTGGAGCGGGGGGTACGAAGTTCACTGCGCTCGCTGCAGCGGCCGCGTTTGCGAAAGGAGCGCGCTGTTCAAACAGAAATAACCTCTTCAGACCTGAGGAAAAACTAGCCAGGCTAAACTCTTATAAACTCTTTATTGCAACCATTTGAAAGCCCCGAAACACTTTTCGGAAGAAGAAAAAACGAAAACTGTAATTTCAGACGAGAAATTAGCTGCACCCATTTGGGTACAACAGGCCTAACATGAGTGAAAGTCAAGAAAGCAGTTTCTGTTGAGAAGGCAAAGAAACAGGTCACATTTATTGCACCTTACGCGTGTTTTTCCGCTGCAACCTTGATTGCGGCATCTCATCTGAGACTTTAAGGGCACATGCTCTGGAAAATGCCCGTACTTGTCCAATCGGACCTTACTTGGCGGCATAGGAGTCACCTTGGTACGTTTATGGCGTGCAGCAGTCTCGCCAATTTCAAGATCCTGCTCTACTTCATTTACGGCTTCTTGCATTTCGTCGACGTGGGCGCCAATTAGCGTTTCCGCAACTCGGTTCTTAAACTCGAATTGATTGAGAATATCTTTTGCTGCAACGTCCATGAGTTTGCAGTCATTCCTGTATTCAATCCAGGAATTTGCGACCGCTAGGTCTAGAAAGTGGGCAAATACCCTAATGGTCCACTTCTTCGTACGTATTTTTGTCCTGTAATAGGACACGTATCTGTCCGCAAGATCAACACCTCCCATGTTTTTGTTGTATATTTTGATGCAGTGCGGCTGCGGCACATCTACTTTCTTCCTCTCTTCCTTCGACCATCTTCTGCAAGTGGATTCTGGAGTGATGCCGCAGGCAGTCGAAAGAATCATGACTGATTTTCAATCCTTCCACTTCGTGAGACACATTTCTCCATCACTGCGGACAACGCAGCATGATTCGCCTCGTTTCATGTTCTTTTCGTTTGGAAGCTTTGATGCCGCACCTCCAGTTCTGTTTGCCATAATTGTACCGGTAAGATGTGCATTCCTTCGGAGAAGGTATTCGGCGAGCTTCTAACCTGTAAAAAAACGGTCTGTGAACACATGAACTGGTTGTTCTTCCGGCACTGTATGCAGAAGACGCTTCACTATTGCCCCGCCAAGACCAAGTTCTTTCGTATCGGCTTCAGGAACAGTTCCTTTAGCTGTGTAGATGACGAAATCTAACACAAGTCCATCAGAACTCGACAAAACAAAGTTCTTTAGGCCGACGGGATTTGGTTTACTGGGCACGTATTGTCGGGCAGGACAACGTCCGCTGAATGGAATCATTTGTTCGTCGACAGATACTGCTTTTGGACGCGGTAGCTCGAGGCACGCTTTTCGAAATGACTCGATGATGGGTTCCGCTCTGAACAACTTGTTTTCAGTTTGTGCATCGGTTGTTTGGCTGAGGTCCACGAAGTGCAGCATACCACATAACTCGAAGAGTCGGTCGCGTGTCATGTTTTCTGTGACAAGAGGCACAGCCGATATGCGGGACCAGTAGAGTCTTGCTCTTGGGAGTCCGAGAAGGCCCATTAGCATGTGTATTCCGGCAAGTTTTTTCATTTCTGCCGGTGACGTTCGCACTGACCTGTGGTCACGCATCTGAACAGAGTAGAGATTTGTTTGTTCTGCGCAGAGCTTCCAAAAGGGTTCCGGAAAATACTTCGCAAAGTAGGCAAACGGAGACATAGGAAACCTTGAGTGGACTTGGCACGGCGCAGAGTCCGAAGTGCACCTGAGAGGGAAGCTGCAATAAAAAGTACCAGTCACAAGGTAAACTCAATAGGCTGCAGTCAAATATTGCTGTTATCTTCAAAACAAATAACTGAAACGGAGCACGCACTCTGTCGCTTTCCAAATGGGGCCACGACCTTGAACTTTATGGCTAGCTGGCGTGTCATCTTCAACTTCATCATCATCGTCACTGCTGCTACCTGAGCATTCACTGCTGCTGCGTGGCTCATCCAGAATGTCGTCTTCATCAGACAAGTCAATGTCACTCTGAAAGAGTAGCTCTTGAATCTCCTCATCGCTGAGTAACTTGCCTGCAACAATCAACAGAATGAAATTTATTTTCAACGTAACGACCTGAAGTACCCAAGTGGGTACAGTTGTAAATAAGTTGCGCTATCTCTAAGGCAAGACGTAGGAACAGGCCGAAACTTTCCATGCTCCTTCTCTAATATATCCTGAACGTTAATACAGAATATTTAAGAACACATATGTAGTATTTATTGAATGAAAAAAAGTTAAACTCACCTGGTCGCTTGCGCGCGCTTTCTTTCCGTGATGCCGCCATACTCGTCTGTACTGCGAGAGCATACATGAACCTGCGACGACATCTCGTGGGGATTTTGTTAACTGATGCTTCCGCGTCCAGAAGAACCCATTTTCGCCTAGCGGTCTTCGACTATAGGAGCATAGCGCGCGTTTTTCAAATGTACCCATTTGGGTACTCACGGACTGAAGAGGATAAGTAACATCTGTGACAATTAGTTAGCGCTCGTCTTGTGTGTACCTGTTCGTTCGTTTAGTGCGTGTACCCGAGTACGTTTCCGTCGTTCCATGGGTGCTCCAGAAGTTGGGGTTGCCTTGTCCCGTCTGAGGAGGTACGAGGCCTCCTTCAGTAGGAGGTCGTAGGCTCCTGAGCGGTTTGGACCGCTCAGGGAGTAACCCGAAGGAAAGTCCAGAGGTAGTTCGTCGCCCATCACCGTGGTGAACGGAGCGAGAGATGAGAGAAAAAAAAAGTAGAGTGGTGGGACCTACATTGCGCCTGCGGTGGTGAGCCCTGAGAAGGGCTGCGCTCAGATGAGCGAATAAAGGCGACTTAAAAAAAATTAAAAGAAATAAAAAAAGAAAAGAAATAGAAAAGCAATATAACTAAATTAAAATTATGGCGCACGGGTGTGCATAAGCTACAAAATAAATACCGGAGAGAGAGGCCCCGCAGGGGCGTCTGCGCAAGCAGGCGTTTGGTGTGTAGCGACACCACGGACCCGAGCTAACGAGGGGGTTTCGACCCCCTCCCACGCCTAGCCGTGCGTGGCGTTGCCGTGTCCGGGGAAAAGGGGATCCTGGGGGTTGAGCCGACGCCGGGTGATTGGACCTTTAAGGCCCCCTGGCAGAGGCAACACACCCCTTTGGCCCCGGCTTCACGCAGACGGCACCCCTGGGCTGACCCACCCAGGGGAAATCGGCAGTCGCCTTTTCCTGTCTCTCTCTCTCTCTACCTACATCTTCGTCTTTTTCTCTCTTTCAATCTTTCCTGTCTTCTCCTCTTTTCTAGATACTTCTAATTTTCTTGGCAGCAAGGGTTAACCGTGTGTGGTCATCCAACCTTGGTACACCATATTAGGTTATAGTGGCGGCGTACGACTGGCGTGCTGCAGTCCTTTTTTACAAAGCTCTGCCGCGTCCCCCTGTAGGGCTCCGTGGTGGGCGGTCGGCGCTGTTGCCGAACTTACATATTATTCTTATGGCTACACAAGCTTCCGCCCTTCTCGATCGGCCTCTCAAGAGGAACCGCACCGAAGCAACCTTCCATTTTTCTCTCCAGCCCAGAATAACATTCCCGAAGTACCACGTATTACACTCAGACAGTACACCAGCAAGGAAGCTATCACCATTTTTGGTGGCCAAGTGCCTCAAAGAAAAAATCGGACCAAAGCATAAAGTAACTAAAATGTCAAGTGGCGATTTGCTCATTGAACTAACTGAAAAAGAACAAGTTCCGAAGATCACCGAGCTTACGAACATTGGCAACACAACAGTATCTACCACCGTCCACAGATCTCTAAATACAAGCAAAGGCGTCATATCCGAGCAAGATTTCATTGGCCTTAGCGATGAGGAACTCCTCGACGGATTCCAAGATCAACAAGTCATCAAGGTTCAGAGAATTGTAATACGACGAAATGATCAAGAAACTCCTACAAAACATATCATTCTGACCTTCGCAACAAGTGACATGCCTACCTCAATTGAGGCAGGATACCTGAAAATCAATGTAAGGCCTTACATTCCAAACCCGAGGCGGTGTTTCAAATGCCAACGGTTTGGGCATGCATCGCAAGTATGCCGAGGGAAGGACACCTGCGCAAAATGCAGCTCAAATGATCACAAAGCTGAAAGTTGCGAAGCCTCACCTCATTGTGTCAACTGTGGTGGAGACCATCCCGCCTACTCACGGTCCTGTCCATCCTGGAAAAGAGAGAAGGAAATCATCACACTAACCGTAAAAGAAAAGATCTCATTTGTCGAAGCGAGAAAACGCTTGTCACACCTCTTCCACAAAAGCTATGCCGAGGTGACGCGTAAGGGGGCAGCGTCACAACGGCCTCAGGAGTCCACCGTGTCCGCTCAAAGCGATACGGTGGTATCTCCCCCCGCCCCCCAGGTGGAAGCAGCCACGGCTGCTCCACCGAAACTTAAGGCCCCGCAGGCGGCAGCCTCGCAGGGCCTTAAGATCAATCGCACCTCGAGGCCTGAGACACGCCTTTCAGTGCCCGAGTCTCGGACCCCCAGCGCCTCTGAAAAGGCGATGGAGGTCGATCCCAAAACCTCGGTGTCGTCGACACCGAAGGACCAGCGCTCCCTCGAGCGCGCCAAGCGGGACAAGATCCCAATAACTTTGCAACCGAAGCGATAACCCAAGTGGATATCGCTCTTCACGTACCCAATTTCTACCATATGTCACCTACCATCATTTTAACAATTGATCCACATTATTAGTACATTTGCTTCCTTGTAATTTCATCATGGCTTTTATCGTTCATTGGAACATCGGAGGTCTATTTCAAAACTTAGGTGACATAAAGGACATTTTTAACAAGTTTTCCCCGATAGCATTTTGCCTCCAGGAAGCAAACCTGGGCGCAAAGCACACTCGTATACTAAAAGGTTACACAGTTGTCCGTAAGGACCGGCAACATTGTATCCGTTTATCGGGAGGAGTTGCAATTGTAGTAAAAGGCGGCATTCCCACCCGAGCAATCACATTAAACACCCCTCTCGAGGCTGTAGCAGTCAGCATTATAGCACACAAAACCATATCCATCTGCTCCATCTACATTCCCCCCCATGAACAATTGACACTACGAGAACTCGAGGACTTGACAGCGCAACTTCCAGAACCGTTTGTTCTCGTAGGTGATTTTAATGCTCATGGCACGCTATGGGGCAGTGACCAAACAGACCAAAGAGGGCAACTTATTGAAGATTTTATTTTATCGAATGACATCTGTCTTTTAAACTCGGGCACACCAACTTACTTTTCACCAAGTTCACGCAAGTTTAGTTGCCTTGATCTTGCATTTTGCTCACCATCTATTTTTAATGATTTTAAGTGGGAAGTACTGGACTCTTCGTACGGCAGCGATCATTTACCTGCAATCATCAAACTGCCATCGTCACTACCCACCATCACCTCTAAACCACGCCGCTGGCTAATCCATCTAGCGAACTGGGCACTATTTTTAGAAAACGCGAAACTAGAGGACATCATCTCGCCAGATATTACTATTGATGACATTAATGACAAAATCACGGAAATTATAATTGCAGCCGCAGAAAAGTCAATACCACGATCGTCAACTCATGTCCGAAAAACGAGAAATGTCTGGTGGACAAAAGACTGCACTGAAGCAAAGAAACTGCAAAATAAAGCTTGGGGCGTCTTGAGGAGGTACCCCACATATAGCAACCTCGTAAACTTCAAGCAGGCTAAAGCGAAAGCGCGCTATATCCGTAGGCAGGCCGAAAAAACATCATGGCGCGATTACATAACTTCTATAAATAGTACTGTCTCGTCTAAACGATTGTGGGACCAGTTGAGAAAATTCAGAGGAGACTACTCAGCCTACACTATACCAATTCTCACAAGCCCAGACATCCAGACAACAACACAAGAACAAGCCGACATATTAGGGGAGCACTTCTACAACATTTCCAGTTCAGCCAACTACACTGATACTTTCCTCAAACACAAAGAAACCGCAGAGAAGCAGAAACTACCGCTCACAGGTGCTTCACACGAAGCTTACAACCAACCCCTAACACTACAGGAACTAAACATTGCACTCTCACATGGTAAAAAAACGGCAGTAGGCCCCGACAACATACACTACTCTATGCTGGCCCATCTGTCCGAATCATCGACAAAAGTTTTACTTACATTTTTCAACATGGTATGGCAATCCGGGTCTATGCCAGAACAATGGAAAACTGCCATAGTAGTCCCATTTCTGAAAGCCGGTAAACCCCCAACATCCCCGAGCAGCTACAGACCAATCGCTCTTACCAGTTGCCTGGCGAAAACTTACGAAAGTGTTATCAATTGCAGACTGTCTTTTATCCTCTATTCAAGAAATTTGATTGATAATCATCAATGCGGATACAGAAAAGGTTGCTCAACCACTGACCATCTTGTTCGTCTTGAGCATGAAATACGAGAAGCATTTCGCTACAAACAGTACTGTCTCGCGGTTTTTTTCGATCTAGAGAAGGCCTACGATACCACGTGGCGACACGGAATTCTGCAAGACCTCGCTAATCTAGGCATTCGAGGCAAAATGCTAAAGTGTTTGTCCGACTTCATGACTAACAGAACATTTCAGGTGCGGTTGGGCACTGTGCTTTCACGCACGTTTGTCCAGGAAAATGGCGTACCACAAGGCTGTATCCTTAGCACTACCTTGTTCGTAGTAAAAATGAATTCAATCAATAAGATCATACCACCCACAATAATGCACTCTCTATATGTTGACGATCTGCAAATCGCTTCTCGTGCCTCTAACCTATCAACCTGTGAGAGGCAACTTCAAATTACCATAAACAAACTAACACATTGGGCCGACAGAAATGGTTTCCGCTTTTCCACACAAAAGACTGTTGCTGTGATGTTTACATTAAAAAGAAGATTATTCCCAGACCCAGTTCTTACATTAAACAACATGGCGATGTTGATAAAACACGAACAAAATTTTTAGGTGTGACATTCGACAGTAAACTGAATTTTCTTGCTCATATTAATGCACTTAAAATAAAGGCAAATAAAGCGCTTAACATACTAAAGGTTTTGTCCCATAAGCATTGGGGCTCTTATAGATTATGCCTCCTGAAGGTTTATCGTTCTGTTGTCCGCAGTATTTTAGATTATGGGTGTGTTGTTTACGGCTCGGCCAGAAAATCCTACATTGGGCGTCTGGACCCCGTACACAATCTCGGTCTCCGTTTGTCCAGTGGCGCGTATAGAACATCCCCGATACAGAGTTTATAC
>NC_051178.1:88438478-88464731 GCF_013339695.2 Rhipicephalus sanguineus
AAAATATTTATTACAATGTAAGTACCATGTATCACAAGGAACATACGAACTTCCAGCTTTTAGCAGTCATATTGACATCTATGACTACATTGTGCAACACAAAAACCGAAACTGACAAGATTAAGCAAAAAAAAAAAAAACAAGGCGCTAGATTATTCGTTATAATGTTTCAAAATTTATCACAGTGAAAAACTTTTAGCATCTGGTACAGTCATATTCACAGCCGTAATCACATTATGGGGCAAACAGAAAAACACAACTGCTCTTAGAACGAAAGAAACTAGCTACTGGAGTATTTATTACAATGTATAAAGTGTATCACAAGGAACAAACATTTAGCATTTGGAACAGTCATATTCAAAGCCATATTCACATTGTGGGACAAAAAGAAAATACGAACCGGCCAGCTTAAAAAAAACTAGCCATTAGTAAAGCTTGCTTCATATTTTAGCTAAGGGGCCACTAGCAAAGTTTACTGTAGCGTTAGCAACTTTCTTTGCTTTGTACAGGTTTTTCTTTCATGACACTGTCATTCCTGCAAGCGACATAGTTTTTTAGAAGCGTTTGACAGCTGGTTTTAGAATGTTCTTGAGTACGGTATCTGGATGGTGGCCACTTGCACACATGTCCAACTCCTCGCCGTCGCTTAGTAGGAACTGCATGATGCTCAAGAGGACCATCCTTTGGTTGGCTTCTGCATGAAACCGCTGCTCCTGTTCCTTACTGACAAGGTGCTCTAATACTATCTTAGTGCCAAGAACAACATTAACAACAAAAGGCTGCGGAAACTTCAAGCCGCCTCTGCTCATGCTGTCAATGAGTACGTGCTCACTTTGCTGCAGTTCTCGGTCAGTGATCATGAGCTGTGACTGACAATCCTCACATGGCTGACGTTTAATTGCAGCATGCGCACAATAGCCTGCAATGTATGCCAACGCAGGCACGTCAGTTTGTGATGCCTTCAGGTCGCTTTGGGTGAGTTTGATGGCATACTTTGCTATTAGCATCTCGGCATCAAGCTCCTGTTCCTTAGGTGCCAATGACAGCGGCATGTCTTCAAGCTTTAAAGTGTCCTGCAAGCGAATCTTTGTCTCCGCTTCGAATACTTCTGTGATTGACACATTGTAGTGAGATCCACACATTTGGCGGTACTTCCCGAACCTGGCCTCAAGGCAATCTGTTTGAAACTTCCCAAAAAGGACGTACCTAAAGCCCAGCTCATCAAGGCAATACCGTGACAGCTCAATCAATGAATACGTGCTTAGCCGGAGAGCAAAGTGGGTCTCCTTTGTCAAACCTCCAGCCGTGGTTCCCCTCCGGCTCCACCTGTCAAGCCAGGTAATGAACTGATCAAGGTACTGAACTTGCAAACAAGACATATCCTTCACAGGCTGCTGATAAACATCACGTAGTCTGTGCCCCTTTTCTGGAGTCTTAACATTTACAATGCTCCACCACCTGACAATCAAATCAATAAAGGTGGCCGTTTCCTGCAGTGCAGCCAAATGCAATTTCTGCGCTTCAAGTGACAAAGCTGATGACACAAAGCTGTTAAAAACTTTCAACACCAATTCACATTTTGACGCTCTAGGTGGCTTGGATAAAGTGCTTTATAGCTCAGACCATAGGCAACCTTTGCAAGCTTGCTTTGTTCACCCTGGTACAGCTTCCTCAAAAAAGTAAACGAAGCTTTTTGGTCCTCACCACTTCCACTTTCAAAAGGAGGATACAAAAACGACTTGTCATCATCCTTCTGATTGAGCCAATTGTTGCGTATACACTTGAGCAAGTGAACAGTGTCCACAACATGAAACAATGGCTGCTGCGGGTTGGCAGGATGAGGAAAAACAATCCTGGCTCATTTTGCTCGCTAAACAGAGACATCATTTTCCTGTTTATGGCATTGTTGTCTGTTACGACCGCAACAACATGCAGACCAGCACTTTCAAGCCTCATGATTAGTGTCTTTAGAACATCATGCAGCTCCGTTGCTGTGATACGAGTTACCGGAAGGATATGAGCAACATCTTTATAAGATGAAAGCAAAGACTGTACCATGAACACGTGCGCTGTCTTTGCTGGTTCCGCACAATGCGCAGCAAACCCTGTTAGGCAGCCACCTTTATATTCAAAAAAACTGTTGCAGGTGTATTTCATCAAGCATGACAGTCACATTTTTTTCATGAGGCTTCAGAATGGTTGCTCTGCGCTTAATGTACCTCAGAAAACCTTCTTCGCACTGCTCTTTCGATGGGCTCACATCATGTGCAGCACAAACTCGCTTGATGGTAGTGTCATGCGGCAAGACAAGCTTGTTGCTGTGGCGAAAAAAACTTGTAGGCATGTGGAGAAATTGTGTGCAATATACTGCTAAAAACTAAAAGCTCTGCAGAATACCGCACGCCATTGCTCTTCTTTGTCAGCAGCTTGCACTGCCTTCAGGAAGATTAGTGCGTCAGCCCTCTCATCATCATGCAGCTCATCATCACAAATGTCATCCAGCAAGGATAAAACAAGCCTAAGCACTCCTCCCACCTTGTCCTCCTGTTGACGGGCCTTCTTTTCACAATATCGCTCCACGCTGTCTAGAAGGTTGTCCAGCACACGGACATCACGGACTTCGTCAGGAATGCACACATCATCCGACACCAACGGAGCGCACTTAAAATACACGGAAACGGACAGATCCTCTGTAACCACCACAGATACAAGCATCTCCGGAGCTTGCAACGCCGGTTCGATGTGGGCGACGATGAGGCACGTCTCGCAGGCTGTTGTACACCAAAACTTCTTATTTGGACGCTCGTTAACCCGAGAAATCAGTTCACCCAGATTACAAACTTTGTACTGTTTTCTTCTTTTTCAAACGCTGCTTGGGACTCGTGTATGGCTTTCTGGAGTAGCTCATTTTCAGTCCGCTTCCTTTTCAGTTCAGGCTCTTCTCGCGACGTGCGCGAATTCGAGATATACGAAGGGCAGTCTGGAAAAATGGCTGGGAAGGCGTCTGGAGTCAGCCGTGTCAACTTCATAGGAGCTTCAATGGTTCGTCCATCGCAGTCCGTATACGTTGACGTTGTGCGCAGGTGTTCCGACTTGAAGTGACGCTCGCAAACCTGCGCGTGACCGGAACAAAAAAAAAAAAAACACCAATTAGAATCTCCTGGGATAATTACGAGAAATCTCGTTAATTCTGAAGGGGTACGCTCGATGCAGCTTACCTTGGGTCCTTCAACAGCCTCACGTCGACGTCGCTCCGTCGCACAGCCCGCTGCATTCCGCTCTTCGCTTAGCGTCCTCTCGGAAAAGAAAACAACCGGGACTTTCGGACCATTGTCATAGTTCCCTCGACAGTTGGGTACACAACACCGCCCCATGTCTCAGGATACATTCGTCAACAAAATAAATTCGGCGGAAGCGGTAACTGCAACACGGAACAGCGCGCACGGCGTGGCCGCGTGGTCCTCGTTCAACGACAGAGTGAAATAATTGTCACGGCTGCCGCCACCTGTCGGACACTCGGACAACTTACGGCTCTGCCGCAAAGTACGGGCTACCACGGTGCCACGGTGCTCGCTCTCTCGAGAGAGGTCGCCCTCCTCCTTGCCTGTCAACATGCCCGGACACGCCGAAACGCTGCTGGTACGGCGTGAGCTAGGTGGTGTTGGCGTGAGAGGCTCGGGCAAAGTTGAATGACGTCACACGAAGGCGCGCCGGAGTGAAGAGGCCTGAACTTATCTAGGTGGTGTTGGTTGGACCATGTCGCTACCTCCACTTGTCGGACAAAGGTCAGATCGGGAGTGGTGTTTCGTGTCACGCTGTTGCCAATTCTTGTCGGCTGTGAAGGATCTGTGAGCAGGGTCAAGCCGTGGTTGTTGGCCCCATTTGCTATCGAGACGCCCTTCTTGGTGTTACGGGGGTAGCCCCACATGGTATGACTTGCATAAAGTCTCCCAGAATGACAACCTGGGCTTCTCCTGCTTCTTTCCTCACTTTTCGCATGATTGTTGGGAAGGGGATAGTAGTGCATCTTGGCGGGCTATATACGTTAAGTATATAGATGCATTTATGCTTTCTGTTCTTGGGCATGAGTTGAACAAAGTGTAGTGCAGATTTTCTATTTCCAAGTCGATTTGCATTGCAGCATTGTTACGATGTACTGCAATAGCTGTTCTTACGTTCGATTTGTTGCTTGTCGGGAGCTCATTAAAGCTGGTATAGCCCGGTAATTTT
This sequence comes from Rhipicephalus sanguineus, assembly GCF_013339695.2. Classification (NCBI taxonomy): domain Eukaryota; kingdom Metazoa; phylum Arthropoda; class Arachnida; order Ixodida; family Ixodidae; genus Rhipicephalus; species Rhipicephalus sanguineus. Next base: position 88,442,709 of record NC_051178.1, read on the forward strand.
GACAGCCGATTCTGTTTCTTGTAACGCGATGACATCGATCTTAGGGTTGAGGTCCGTCATTGCGAACCTGCAGCGCTGCTCTCTTTTTGGCAAACGATCTGCAGTTCCACTGAATTATTCTAACTTGTTCTGCCATCATTTTGTGGTATACTGTGGACCTGGCGTCGGCCGCACCGTTGGAATGCCGCGTCCGTTTTGAGGGTCCCCTGTTTGATTTGCAGACGCGATGACTAGAGGTAGCGAGGTTGACGGTGCCTCTATGTTGTTGCCTAATGTGGGTATCATGTTGCGTATTTCGTTTTTGAGCATGTCGTGGAACGTCTTCAGCGTTTCTTGCATTGCACACTGCATAACGTTGAATCTTTCGTCTATGCTTTTCGCCAGGCTTGATATGTTTGTTCTACTGTTTCGACTCGTTGTTTGAGATCGCTTGCTGGTTATTAGAAGCTGCTAATAATAAGATTCGAGCGCTGGAAAATCCCACGCCCGCTCGGCTAACGCTTGCAGCTAGAGAAACGGCCGCATACGTACACAGGAACGCGGAGTCGAGTATGGAGGTAGATCATCTACCATCTTCATCATGTTATAGACGTTATTGCTGCCATCTGTCGGACGTTTGACGAAGATACCGATTCGGCGCCATGCTGGAGGCTTGTGTCCGAATCGTGTTGCTTCCGCTACATTAGCTTCTTGCTTCTTTGTGATTTGATAGTAAAGTAATCGAGGCATAAAAACGTCAAATGAGTGTTTAACGGCCTTACAAATTACCGGAATTCCTAGTTATTACGTTGACGATGATTACGTTTAAATAACTGCGTCACAGCGAGAAGAAGGTACAAGTTTGACACCACGAGTCACATGTAGGCCGGCCGTCATTGAGAATGAAGCTTCGCGCTAGGTTACAAATTTGGTCTGTCCGTTTTCATTGTAGCGAAAAGTCAGTTTCGCCGCAAGGAGGAAGCAATGAATGCGATAGCAAGAAATCGAAATGTCACACGAACAACCAGAAGCAGCTCGATACTTGCAGCGCGCTGCTGAAGCACAAAGAAGGATGCCCTAAATGAACGCACAGGCATGTACAGGGCACGCGTGAACTAACAACTGTCACAGTTGTTACGCCTATGTGCTTGAGCAACAGGCTGTAAGTGTCGACAATGGAGAATCAGACGCTTGCTTGCTTGCTTGACCCTTAAAGGGACAATAAATGTTTTTCCTCCTCCTCCCTCTAACACTTTTCCAGACCTCATTGTTTTACATTTTTTACTTTTGCGTTGCTTAGACTGAAGGCTCAAGAGATTAGTGCAGGAAGAACGGCAGCGATAGGTGCACGCAGTCCGAAGTTATTCAGCCTAGGGCACTCAAAACACAATAAAATGGAGGCCTACCCTTAACTCAATTTTCGCGGGGTCACTTGACCACGTTTCACTCGCCCTGTGACGTCTGATGGCGCCCCAATGAAATTAACTGAAAGATTCTACGTACGGGAAGCTTGCATACAATGTTGCCCGTTCTTTCCAACGTAATGATGACGCCGTTGCGATAGTAACAAACAATGTGGTGCATTAAGAGTGAACTGCACGTGCGAAACGAGGCAGATCGCGAATGCCTCTACCATGTTTTGTAGTTTTAGTAATCGTTCTTGCTGCGACGGCGTCTATATCAACGCTGTTAGATTTTCTTGCCTTCAGTTTCTTCAAATAACGTCGCCTGGAGCGTCCCCAGCGCGTTTCCTCCAGCGCCGTGGTGTTCGTCGCAATCTTTGCCGAGCGCTTCAGTTTTAAAGCTGAAAAAGTCTCAGATCGTTTGTCTAGTTGGTGTTCAGTGACAAAAGCATGCTAAAGAAAAACTAAACCCAATAATAACATCCTTTGTGATGCAACGCCGTTATTACTTCCAACGTTACATTTATCTAATCATAGGCTTGCGCTCATCTTCGTCATTTCCGCCTGCAATATTTCTGGCGAGCGCCACTACGTGTTGATGCGGTCGGCAGCGATGTAGGCGCTTCAAAAAAAGTGTTGGAGGGCCAAGGAGGTTTAAAAAACCTCCTTGTGGGGCCCCTTTAATTCTTGGCTCTTACCCACTGCGGGGGATTGGCCATGAAACCGGCGGTCAATATAAGTGGGGAAATGTAGAATTTAGACGCTCTTAGATATTTCTTCTTCTTTTAAACTGCGGCGCCTGGACTGACCCTCTTCGTCTCCTACCACAGAGGGCGTCTGATGCAACGTGGTGCTGCTAGAGGACGGACGTGTTTTTCGTGGGCTCCGGAATGACAGCGTCAGATAAGTGGATTTTTTTTTTGCATGATTCGAGCTTGTTTTTTTTAGTTAAGCCACTAGATTGCAGCTTAATAGAGCTTACAACTTTGTACTGTTGGTACAAAGTGGTGTGACAGTCGCTTCGGGTGTTTTTTTTTTAATATTTGTTTGTTCGGCCACCACGTGGCTGAAAGGTGCACGGGTGCTTTGAAGTGTAACATACTTGCGGAGTATCAGCGGAGTTTGTGATATCATTTGGCTTTTAGTGTATCTAATCCTCCGCGCGAACGATCTATAGCCATGGTCAAAAAGACCGTAAAGTGTTCAGGATGCGGAATGGGGCGGAAAATAGAGGTTTGTGAGGATGAGACGACAGAGAGAGCTGACGCCAAGTGTAAGCAATGCGAGTTAGAGGCGAAGATGGAAATAATGATGGCCGCCCAGAATGAGCTCATGGTGAGAATCTCCGAGCTGGAGAAAGCGGTGGCGACAGAACGGGAAAAAAACGATGGCTATGGCGGAAAGGCTTAAGTCAGCCGAGGAGGGATTAGCAATGGTAGACATGCCAGCAAAGGTAGCCACGGGGAACAAGGAAGCAAGCGGCAGCGGGAACAATGGGGCATCGACCCCCACAGTGGTAGGCGCGAAGGGGGAAACATGTTTGGAAAAGACAGGTGCAAGGGTCACAGGACCCACCTTCCGCGAAGTAGTCTTGGGAACGGGAGGGACAAAACAACAGCAGTAGCACGCGCTAGTAACAGGTGCAGTGGCCAGGTGCGGGACAGTCCAGCAGAAAGGTCGGATCACGTGATAATCGCCGGGGGACTCGAATTTAGCTACATGCGCAGAAGCAGTCAAGGAAAGGGTGAGAGGCGACAAACGAGTTTTAATAGGGAAGTTCCCGGGCCATAGGCTGGGATCAGTGATGAAACAAGCTAACGCAAAACTCGCAACTAAGTCTAATGGACGTAACCTCGTGATAATCGCGGGAGGTCTAAACGACGTCTTGAGTAACGAATCAGCCGAACTAGCGACCACATTGGCGAAAGGTGTCGATGACATGCGCGCCATTTCCCCTCAGGTGCAGATAGTGGTATGCACAATACCGGGAGGGTACCGGTGCGTGACGGCAACCTGCAAAGAGCGGTTGTCGACGCAAACAAAGAGATATGGCAGATGAGTAGAGAGAAAGCATCGAGGTAGTGGAAATAAACAGAGAGGTGCACAGGTGGGGTGGTTTTCGAAGAGACGGAATACACTTCGACAGGAGGCTTGGCCATGAGGTGGGTTGGCGTCTTGCAGGACGCGCAGTAGCTTTTTGGGGGGCACGCGGGCCCTTCGGTGCTCATGGTAGCTTGTAATGAGGAAAACAACCAGGGGGACTCTTTGACAGGTAGTATAGCGAAAAAACAGAGAAAAGGTAAAAGAAGGGAGAAGGCGCGTGTTGCAATTAGTTACATTAACATGCAGGGTGGCAGAAAAAAGGCAAAATGGTTAGAGATTGAGGGAACAGTTAAACAAGGAACAGATAGGTGTTTATGCGGTTACAGAAACACACCTTAGAGACTTGGAAGAGCCACCACATATTGAAAATTATGTTTGGGAAGGATGTAACAGATCACATCAGAAAGGAGAGGTGGGGGGGTTGGAATGCTAATTCATAGCAGAACAAAATGGGAGAGAGTAAAACAAACGTGTTCAGAGCACATATGGGTTTCGGGCACAGTAGGTGGAAAGAAACGTGGCTAGGTGTAGCTTACTTGTGGACAGGGAATAACTGCAGAGAAAAGAATCTGGAGATAGTGAAATGCATAAGCACCGATATTAAAGAATTTGGTCATGATGCCGAGATAATCCTTCTAGGGGACATGAAAGCTCACATTCATGACCTTGACGGATATTCAGACACCAATGGCAAGTTATTGCTAGATCTCTGCCAGCAACATAGTCTTGAGATAGTTAACGTGGGGCCTAAGTGTGAGGGGCAGATCACGTGGGAAGTCAGAAACAGGCAATCGAGCATTGATTACTGTCTCATGACAGAAGGAATATATGACAAACTTAGAGAGATGAGAATAGACGAAGAAGGCATTAACAGCTTGGGTAGTGATCATAAACGCATAATATTACAAATGGGATATAAAACTGAAAATAAGAACACAGAATCAAAGTTTGGCAGCTCGTATCTAAATGACAAACAAATAACAAATATAGCCGCAAGAGTCGAGGAAAAAGTAGACGAACTACCAGGCAAAGACTGGAAGTATAGTGAGCTGCTACATGTAATCACGAAGAAATGGAAATAGAGAAGAAAACTATTTGTTGGAAAGGAAAGAAAAAGCCAAAAAGTTGGTGGAACAAAGAAATCCGGGAAGCAATCGATATGCGACGTCAGGCATCACGGGAGCACAGACAGGCAAAAAAAGGAGAAGCGACCACAGGACGAAGTCAACCAAATATGGGAAATATATTTAGAGCAAAAATCCATTGTGCAGAAATTAGTCGAGGCAAAAATTAAAAATGAAAGTGAACGCTGGATGACAGAGATTCGCGAAAAGAAGAAGGCCGCGCCTAGGATATTTGGAGCCACCTAAAAGCGCTGGGTAGGAAGTCTGTCACATGCAACAGCATATGGTAGATGAAGGAGGAAATAAATTGGAAGGATATGAAGCGCTAGGTTACATCCGAAAGATAACCAGCCGATTCGTTTAAAAAGGTCCCCCAGGGGATTTCCCCGGTGAGTAAAGTACGCAAAGGAGTGCAACCGACGAAGATGTAGTACTAGAGAATTTCAATTGGAAGAAGGCCGAAGGAAAAATTCCTAAGCGCACTACTCCGGGCTTAGATGGGGTTCCCGTCAGCCTCATTAACGAACTCGGACATAACACTAAAGAAGCACTGCTGAAAGCCGTAGAAAAGTGCTTGCAGAAGAGGGAAATACCAGACAGTTGGCGAAAAAGTAGAATGAACTTAATCTATAAAGGCAAGGGAGAAAAGGGATAACATTCGCTCGTATAGACCCGCTAACAATTACATCGGTGCTATACAGGTTGGCGATGCAGGCAGTAAAATTAAAAATAGAAGCGTGGGTAGACAAAATGATATTTTGGGAGAACTTCAGAATGGATTTCGAATCGGACAGGCGTTAGACGATAATCTGTTTGTTCTTACCCAGTGTTATAGAAATATCTAAAATAGAAAACAGGCCCTTATACGTAGCTTATCTAGATATCACCGGGGCGTATGACAACGTTAATCAGGAAATTTTGTGGGATATATTGAAGGAAGTGGGCATAGGTGACGACTGTGTACAGCTTTTGAAGGAAATATACCGAGAAAATACAGTTTGTATAGAATGGGAAGGAATAAGTGGCAAGGACAGCGTTGAAATTAGCAAGGGGCTGAGACAGGGATGCCCTCTGTCCCCGCTGTTATTCATGCTGTACATGGCGAGGATGGAAAAAGCGCTAGAAGGTAGCAACATTGGATTTAATTTGTCACACAAACAGGTCGGAGCGATGGTTGAGCAGAAGCTTCCTGGTCTATTTTATGCTGATGATATTGTCTTATTTGCGGACAGTCAAGATGATATACAGCGACTGGCAGATATATGCGGAAGGGAGTGTGAGGCTCTAGGACTAGGATTTAGTGCAACAAAATGTGGATTGATGGTATTCAATGATCACGGAGACCATACGGTCTTAATACAGGGCCAAAAAATACCGAGGGTAAGCGAGTACAAGTACCTCGGAGTATGGGTAAATGAGGGGGATAGATATATGGAAGTACAAGAGAAAGCATCGGTAGCAAAGGGAAAGAGGAATGCTGCAATTATGAAGCACAGAGCTTTATGGGGATACAATAGGTACGAGGTGCTTCGAGGGCTGTGGAAGGGTGTGATGGTTCCGGGGCTTACATTTGGGAACTCAGTGGTGTGCATGAAGTCAGAGGTGCAATCAGGAATGGATTGTAAATCAAAGGACGGTGGGCCGCCTCGCGTTGGGCGCTCACGGGAAGACGACAAATGAGGCGGTAAAGGGTGATATGGATGGACAGGCTTTTGAAGTGAGGGAAGCGCAGAGCAAAATGAGATTCGAAGAGAGGCTGAGGAAAATGAAGGAGAGTAGATGGGCAGAGAAGGTTTTCAGGTATTTGTATAGAAAAAGCGTGTGACACGCAGTGGAGAAAAAGAACTAGGGAGGCTCACCAGTAAATATTACGGCTGGCGTGCGGCGATATGACACAAGGAGCATTAAGCGGAAGGTCGAGAGGCGGAGAGGACTTATGGATGACAGCGATGGAAAAAGAAGCCGGCTCTGAGTAACTACCGAAAAGGGAAAAACGAAATAAGGAGGGAAGGTTTTTATGATATGCAAGGGGAAGCGCTTTACTGTTTTGAAGCAAGGTCGGGCTGCCTTAGAACGCGTAGTTATAAAAGCGAAATTCAGTACGAAGAAGAACAATGTACATGCTGCGGGGGAACTAGGGAAACGATGGAACATGTACTGATTGAATGTGGCTATATTCACCCAGGTATACGTGTGGGCACGAGTCTACATGAGCCTTGGGTTTTAGGGACAACAAGGGAAAGCTGAACACGTCCCGCGATAGAAAATAAGTAAGAGACGGTTAGAGTATTGGTGGCAGAAAAGTAGGATAAGTAAAAAATAATAACTGGGAAAAAAAAAAAGGTCATGCTGCCTTAAGAGGCAGAGAGATGGACCGTGAATTATATTTTTTGGTATAATAACGTAGATTTAATCAATGTAGATAAGGCATTAGGACAACATGAAACAAGGAAGTTTATTTTTTTCTTTCTTTTTTTCGCCTTCGAGCCTGGTGGCAGACATGTCACCGCCCCGTTATAAAGGGGACGCTCATAGCATCCATCCATCCAGCCTAGGGAGCCTACATGAACGGCCGGTCATGTAGGCTCCCTAGGTGTGCCGGTGTTCTTTGTCTTTTGTTCCTTCCACATCTCGAGTGGGTACAGAAAATGGCCACTTTGTCGTGCGCGTCTCAAGGGCAGTATTCTAAACGAAAGAAATTAGGAGCGCTGCGTCTGCAAGTGTCGGCAATGGAGAATCAGACGCCCGTAGATATTTCTTTTTCTTTTAAACTGTGGCGCGTGGAGTTACCCCCTGCGTCTCCAGCCACACGGGGGCGTCTGATGCAAGGTGTTCCTAAAGTCCCTGGTTATTTTTGGGAAAGTACCGTCTTTCTTTTAACCGAGCCGCCACGCCGAGCACCCTCCTCTCCCGCCTACCACCTCCCCGCTCTTTCTTTTTTTATTCGCGTTACTACCGCGGTTCCGACACTTCGCGGTCACCAACGTAGCGCGCGTTATCAGCGTGACATAGCATTCTTGATAGGAAAAAGGCGCGAGCCGGGTTATAGGGCCGGTGCCCGCACGGTGGCCGTTTGGGAGAGGATATCGATAAGGTTTGGACACATGGGAGAGGAGGGTTCGACACTTTAGAGAGGATATGGAGGAGAGTGTCGCTACTTTCTATATATTAAGGGACTTTAGGTGTTCTCGGTGTTCTTTCTTTTTGTTTTTTCCTTCCACATCACGAACCGGTACAGAAAAGGGCCACTCTGTCGTGCACGACTCAACGGCAGTATTTAAATGGAAAAAAAAATTAGGAGCGTTGCGTGATAGAAAACACGCTCACGCTCCTCCGAGATTTGCTTACCACCAGCGGTACATGGTGTATATAAATAGCTCGCCTTTCTTTCGCCGGCGCATACATGGCGTGTGGCTGAGTTGTCTAAAGGCAGCGCGTTGGGTAGCGAGGGGTTGCTGGTTCGAATCCGCGGTCGGGTACTTCAGATTTTTAAATGCGAATGCATTTCTTAGTCGGGCTATGTCAGGCGTCCGGCGTTGTCCGCGGCGCCCTCTCCTATTGGCCTCGAGATCTTGGAGTGGCGCCCTCCCGCGTGTGACGTCAGAGCGGGGGCTCCGCTCTCAACCGCGCTGTAGCAGCCGCTGCTTCTGTATGCGGATCGTCTGCTTCAGGCGGGAACTTTGTCGAACGAACAGCCTCGCGGCGGCCAACTATAACGCCTGTAACGAATGTTTTCGAGTGCACTCTTCAACTTGTTTTAGTTGCGGCCCAATCGACAGGGCCAAGAAATCCCCCGGATGGTCGACGAGTGCGCCGATGTCACCGGCCGCATTGCTGGTTAGAAAGTGAAACTATGTGTGAGTGTTCTCGCTCGTTATCTTGTTTCCGCCGTATGATACTTATTAGTTTGTGTGGTGCTTTCGATATTCAGTAAGCGTGCCCTTCTCCAGCATCTACAAGTATGTAGATAAAGCTTGTAAAAGGTAGCGGTGCCTCATCGAGGGTGAGGCAGTGTACGACGCAGGCCACGTTGTTGAATGCGCGGTCGAGGCCGTCAACGGAGATCGCATCACCGCCGCTGCTTTCGTCCTGCAAACAAGTGCGCAAGTGCCGCCTTGTTGCACACTCCCCTGCCGATGCCCATGATCGCAGTTTGTTCCGTAATGTTGGTTCAGTGAGAACGATATTACGTCGTAGTTCCTATTAATACCGCACAGGGCCGTCACATGGGTATTAGAATATAACAAATAGTTAATCGCTGATTATACCACGCACAGGGCCACAGAGATTAACGTGGCAAAGGCAAGCTGCAGGGTCCAGTTTCACGCCACGCAGCCTAACGAAAAGATTAAAGAGCTCCGCTTTTAAAAAAGCGTCTGCACTGCCTGAGGTTAAAACTTTTAGAGAATGCGCACTAAACAACGGCAACAGGTTTCGCTTATGACATTATGATAAGCAGTCCGCTAGGCGCGCGCTTGCCTTCATAAGTAAAATACGTATGTACGCCATCCAAATGCAGCCGTAGTCTCAGATATGCTGCGCCGCTCAGCTGAGCTCACGAAGCGCGCTTTCCTTCGAGGCGATTCGGAGGCCGCGTCGTCGGCTCTTTGTCTAGGGGCCTTCGCGGCAGGTTGTGGGACGGCACCACACCTGGTGTAAGTCGCCTATGCTTATAGCCTGCTTGCAAAAAACGCCTTAAGTATTGGCGGGCCGCTTAAACACGGTCACAAGCTTACCTAAGAGTCGCTCGTACGGTGGGTAGCAGAAGTCACTCCGCGAAGTGCTTGCTGCACACGGTCGATGAAGGCGTGGAGCGCTTTCCCATTCTGAGCTTGCGATGCACTTTTCTTCAGCTTTGGGTCCTTAGGGTAGTTGTGAAAGCTAACGCCTTTTTCACGAGCGGACGAAGTACACTGAGGCACACAGCAGTACTTCACCATTGCGCAGCACTCGCCGCGGCGACAAGCGGCCGCAGTTCTAAAGAACAAAGAGTTGTAGTTCTAAATGAACGTTAAAAGCAGACCCACGGTTGTTCGAACAGCGTCAGTAGCCACCATACGCAAGATAACCAATTGAACTGCTTTTTTTGTTGAGATTTACCACAACGGTGGTTTCAACACGGCGCTGGGCCTACGTAGCAGACGAAAGCGCGCGAATCCCCGCTCTGACGTCATACAGGCGCCGTTCGCAGCGCCGCCATCGGTCGCACACCAGGCCAATAGCAACAGCTGCGGGCGCGAGCGCTTATCCTCGCCCCTAGCAACAGGAGCATGTCTTGCGAGAGAGTGTAGGAGAGGGCAGGTTGCAGTGCTTCGCCGCTCCTTCTCTCGCCGTTCGCTCTCTCTCCTCCCTGCGCCCCACTCTCCCGTCCGCTCGCGCCTCACTCTCGACCGTTCGCTGGCTGGGCGCCTCTCAAGAACATCCGGAAATGTGTGCTCGAGACGCCGCTGTGAAACGCCAACGCCGAGCCGAGAACGCTGGCGCCCCACTCTCCCGTCCGCTCGCGCCTCACTCTTGACCGTTCGTTGCTTGGGCCCCTCTCAAGGCGTTGGCAGAAGTCGGTGAAGGCGAATGTCTGACGGCAACGGTACCCTCTCTCGGCGCAAGAAATGCATGCGCATTTCCTCACGATTCCCTTCGGGGAGGTGAGGTGGGGGCATTTTTCTTCTGCTTTATTTTTCTTTGTGCCTTTTTTATATATATATACATACATATACATATCCGGGACATGACGGCGTCGACAGACGGCGACGGCAAAAATCAGCCGAGAGTGTCCATATATTTGCTATCGCAATAAAACTGGCGTGGGTCCCCAAGGCGTCTTGGGTCGCCAGCGAGACGACGCCGACGCAGCGCGGGCCACGACCGTAGTATGGCCAGCGAGTCGCATAATTTTAATTTGCCACGAGTGGCGCCCCATGCTTGACCCATGACCCCATTGTCAATGACCTCCGAGCGCAAGAGCAGCCTACCAAACGCCGCTGAAGATGGTAGATTCATGACACTCGTTTCAGCAGCACCAAAGTTTAAGCAAGAACGCCGTCATGCGGTAATCAGTATGTCTTTGATAGTGCCGTAGAGGCTTGGGCTTCATTCATCTCGTTAATTCAATTATTAAAGCACCAAAAATGGCCCCTGTCTGTTCTAACGTATCGCTCCCCTTCCGGTTTTCCCGTCGGTGCTGATTATTCGAGAATATATATAAAAATATGCGGTATTTCAAATAAGGACTAACCGATTCCAATTCCGAATCGAATCGAATGCTATTCGATATTTTCGAATATTTGCACACCCCTACAAAATAGTCAGGACAGCGAAAGGGCGCGGCTTTCCCCAGTGACACAGGCAAATTAGCTGTACGTACGTTTCTACATGATACGTATAAAACGCAAGGCAAAAGCCTTCCCTTGCATTCAAATTTTGGCGGTGGTACGACGCTACGCGTGACGTTTCTGCTCAAGTCACGTGACTCTCCCGCATGTTGCGGTGAGCGGAAGTTCTGCCATTGCGCTCTTTAGGATAAGGAAAGGCGCCAAACCCACGTGCAGTTTGACCACAACCTCGCTCTCACTTTGTTTGTCATTCTTGCGAAACTGTTTTATCTTAAACGCACTGATTGTCGGTTTTCCGAATACTCATTTAAATTTACAGTCTTGCGCTCTGAAGGGTTTTCGCAACAAAATTCGCAATTTAAAGAGCTTTTATTGATTCATAGCGCTCGAGATTATATGCGAGAAATTTTCATCCACCGGGGCCAGATGCGAGTGTTCTTGCAATGGCGTGCGCTGCCTACGAAGTCTCGGGCATACTTACCTGGTGTCGGGCTATCCGGTGATCAGAGAGGCCGGGGTCCCGTGCCGAGGCCGGCCATTGCACTAGGGCTGGCTGACGCACGCCACTTTCCCAAACTGGGATAGATGGGGCATATAATTTTTGGTAGTGGGGCTTGGCGTACGCGCCAGCCCCTGCATTAGTTCAAAAGAAAGAACAATTGCTCGCTCCCGACGCGAACTGCACACAAACCGCCGTATGCAGAAACTAGCCTAATGATGTGCGCCGCAGCGGCTTAGCGGTTACGGTGCACGGCTACTGACCCGAAGGTCGCGGGTTAGACCCCGGTCGCCGCTGTCGGATTTCGATGGAGGCAAAATGCTCGAGGGATTGTGTACTGTGCGTTGTCAGTGCATGTTAGAGAACACCAGATGGTCGAAATTTACGGAGCCGTTAAGACAGCATCATCATCATCAGCCTGTCTACGCCGACTGCAGGGCAAAGGCCTCTCCCATGTTCCGCCAATCAACCCGGTCCTGTGCTTTCTGCTGCCACGTTATACCTACAAACTTCTTAATCTCATCTACCCACCTAATTTTCTGTCTCCCCCTCACGCGTTTGCCATCTCTTGGAATCCAGTCAGTTACCCTTAATGACCACCGGTTATCCTGCCGACGTGCTACGTGCCCGGCACATATCCATTTCTTCTTCTATGATGTCCTTAACCCCCGTTTTTTCCCTGACCCACTCTGCTCTCTTCCTGTCTCTTAAGGTTACACCTATCATTTTCGTTTCCATCGCTCGCTGCGTCGTCCTCAATTTAAGTTGATAGCAAATAGAATAATCAAGAATTAAATGTAGCAAGTTATGGCCGATCCCATAAAATACGCGGTGCAAAAGTGCAATGGTGTCTTTTATTCTGTAATGGAACACTTATCTTACCTTAACCCGCACTTATCTCGAGCAAAATGGCCGGTTAATAAAACGCCAGTCTTGCAGCTTGCGGATTCCTTTGCTCGCATGGATGAATTAACTGAAGGCTATGCGTACACGTACGTGAGGGTTTCGCTACGAGCACTCATGGTTAGGCAGAACCGAATAAAGTGCCACAAAGACGCGTTCGACTGCAGAAACCGGTTTTCAAAGCGCACTCTGAGCACGTTCTGCTTCGAACGCTACCTCTGCACTACAAAGACTGCGACGAAAGGGAAACGCCGGCGACAAGCGTGAAATATTTTTGACAGGTGTGCTTTTAAAGACGATAGTCTTTCTTGGGGAACTTAAACGCAGAAATTTTGGTCTGTCTTTCTGTCTGTCTTTCTGTTTGTCGGCACGTCCCTCGATTCCGCCATTCCATATGCCATTCGGCCAAAGTTGAACACTTGCCCAAGGGCCAGCCGTTCTTGAACTGGTACGGCTGTTCATACTTGTGAACGTTTGTCGATCAAAAGTAAATATCATGCATATCTGAGGTGCAACATCACTAGGTAAGTATTAGGTGGCGTGTTCCTTAATAGAAAATGCATACATACGTAAATTTAAGGACCCTAGTTTCTTAGGCTGCGCTGAAAAGCCATAAGAATGGAAGCTTGAGCGAGGTGGTATGCGTTCATATTTGTTGAAACAGCGCTCACTAGACGACGACGAAGTAAAAGAAGGCACAAGACAGGCGCTGCCTGTCCTGTGCCTTCTTTTACTTCGTCGTCGTCTAGTGAGCGCTGTTTCAACAAAGCTGAAAATGCGACTGCGCTGAAATTTGCCTTCCTCCGTGCCCTTCGCACGAGCTCATGGTTGTGTTTCGGTTTCGGTTCTATATTGCACTGTACGAATGCCATGGGTTGGTGTTGAAAAACTTTAGTTTTGAGAAGGCCAAGAAGGTGAAAAAAAACATTTAAAAAATGAAAAGCAGCGTTGTGGGCGGCCTTCAGGCTGCCGGTTGTGGGCGCCGCTCTGGCGTTCCTGTTTTACCCAGGCGACGTGTAAATAAAAGAGTGTGTGGAGAGTACTCGTTGAGTGCGGACGTTCTCTGCTTCAGCGCTTCGCGCCAAACCCGCGTTTTCGGGCTGGCTGGCGTCCCCGCCGGTCGCGTGGTCACCGCCGGTCTTCGCCTGCTGCTGCGCCGGGACTACCAGCACGCAACACAGCACTCATGTTTCCCGACGTATTGCCAGATGGCGTCCATATCTCACACAGCGTCTCTTCTATCGTCTTTACACGACATTTGCAGCGAAGCACGCAGATACGCGGCCAATTTTTTCACTTGCTGAAGCAGTTTTAGTTGGACGTCCACAGCAGCTCTGCAAACGCAGGTTTCATTAGAAATAGTAACACTACTCTTATTAGGAAAAATGGGGACCGCACACGGGCGGTCAGAAAATGATAAGAAGTTAGCGAAATACACCAAACGCTGAGAAGCAGAAAAAGAATGGAAGGAGGAAATTGCACGTAAGGCGACAAACAAGCCGCCCGCGTTGAACGCGATGCCTCACCACAGTAACAAACACACGTGCAGAGGACGAATTACCATTAAAGAATACGAATAAAAAATTCACGCGGTCCTTTATCCATTCGTCAAAGATGACTGAAAGGCGAGAACCATCTCCTTTTTCTTCTCAGTAAATTGTAATGATTCTCACCCCCCCCCCTTTACTACCCCGAAAGCTTTCCGCACCTAACCAGATTTCGCACTGCCTCTGGAATCGAGAGCATTGTACTTTACGTGGTTTACACTGCCTGCGTAAACCACCCACCTGTGATCAGCGGCGCTATCATTTGATGACGTCACAGGGTGACGTCGTGTGACAGGTGACGTGGCTTTTGGTACGCCGACGACACACACACCTTTACTTTATTATCGCGGGGCTTTTCACAAACTTTTATTATTCTTTTGTTTTTTCTGACGATTAGTGAAGCCTCGCGAAGTATCGCCAGGTCTTGCCAAATCTAGAAATTTTCTTGACTCATCAACCACGTAAAGCCTTAGCCTTAATAACAAAATGTATTTGTATTCCTTAGTACTGATTATACAAGCCAATTTGAGGACAGAGCTTTCGTAATAGGAATATTCATTGACTTCTCCAACGTGTTTGACCTTGTAAATCATGAATAAATTCTAGAGAAGCTATGCTACTACGGAATTCGAGGGCAAGCCGCAGAATTAATAAAATCTTATTTACCTAGTAGGAAACAAATGGCCAATATACATGACATGCACTCAGAAGTAGAACCAATATTTTCTGGTGTCCCACAAGGAAGAATATTATGGCTACTGCTTTTCAACATCTACCCAAATGATATTTTCAACACCAACCCAAATGCAAGATTTGTAATTTTGTTTTGTTTACATGACGGTGTATGTGTTGGACGTTTTTTCTTTGAACTGCGTTTTGCTATTGCCTGGTATTTAAGGGCTGTGGCTTGGTCAAGCTGTCTATTGCAGCTCTTTCTGCAGCTCCCCTGTCGCTGTAATTTCATGAGGCATAAAAATTATTATTATTATTATTATTATTATTATTATTATTATTATTATTATTATTATTATTATTATTATTATTATTATTTATTCAAGATCCTATACGAGCGCAATGTGATAGGTCTGGCGTCGCAGGCACGAGCATGGACCTCCGTCGTGCCAGTGTCCGGTCGGCGTTCCTTGGCTGGTCGCTGGGCAGCATCCTGCTGGCGAACCTCATCAATGGCACCGTCAAGGGCAGCCTCGTAGTGCAGACGCCCGCGGTTCGCATCGACAGCGTGGCCGACGTCATGCGCCTCCGTCCACCACCGACGCCGTACACTCTGAAGACAGGATTCCTCGAGAAGGCACTCGAGGTAAGAGCACGCCCCACGAACATGGTTGAACACCGGATGCCGTGCAGTTTGCTGCAGAGACCTGCATACCGGGCAATGACATTGCCCGGTATGCAGGTCTCTGAAATGTGGAATATGACTGACTGGTAATATTTACAGCGAAGCTATATACCACCAGGTTTTGGCGGATCGCGTCCGCGGACGAAAGAAGCGTAGAAAAAAATCACAGCATATCCACGGGGTGAATGATGATGAGTGGGGCGAAGCTCCGGAGGGAATCGGTAAACCGCGAAACTCTTCCGTGAAATTCGCCCAGTACATCATATAAGGAGTGTGAAACACCGTGTATATAATAAACATCAAACTTTTATTGTATTGTTGGTTTACGTGGTCCCTTCATTATCACCGCTTTGTGATCGGTGAAATGCAGGGAAAGTGTCCGCTCCCGAGCGAAAGAGAAAGCGCGCCAAGAGCGACCGCGTTCCCCGCTCGCCCTGTGAGAATTAACGGCAAGGCTAGAGGGAAGACACGACGCGCGTAGCGTTCCTCTTCGCGTTCCACGACGCGAGGTCGGCAGCATGCCCAACGAAAGCCAACGGAACGCGATCGTGCAAGTGTTTCGGCTTCGCGAACAATGCACGGCGTTTACTGCACATAAAGCGTGTACATATTCCTCTTGCCGCCGTTCTCGTGCCGCCCTCGGCCTCGCGCTCTCGTACGGCAGGGTCCTCGCGCCGTTGCCGTGCCGCTTGGGCCTCTCGTTCTCGAACGCTGGGATCTTGGCGGCGTCGTCGCGCAGTCAGACGACACGCTTCGGCCTCCCGTTCTCGTGCGGCAGGATCTTGGCGGCGGCGTCGCGCAGCTTCACGAGGCGCTTCTGACAGCGCCATCTCGCATCTTTCATCATCAACTACAAGAAAACCATACCGCCATCTAGTGCTGTTATATGCAATTTTACCCTATACTCACAGCGCCATCTATTGAGCAATTCATAAACTAGAAGTGGCTACATACTACTACTACTACAACTACTACAGAGGAGGGAACGACCCACACCCTAAGGAGCTTCGCCCTTAAAACAATTTTCGGCGAACCTATTAACTCGAATAATCGAGCGTTTCTTCGCCGAAAAAACTGGGCATGACGCAAAAGTAAACGTGAAGGTGTATCATTTAACCGACATGGCAGGATGAAGCGAACAATTTTTCCTAAAAAAACAAGACCGTTTGCATAGAAAACAAACCTTACGCCATTTTTGCACTTTCGAAACAACGGGATTTCTTATGCACTGCAGGATTTCATTTTCAGATCTCTCCTGGCCGCCGTTAATGAGATAATAGGCGTCATGCCCAGAGCAACATCAGAATCTTTGAGAGTAAGTCTTCTTGTTCGGTCAATGTAGTCAATAATGATATTACATAAATTCACTGTAGCAATATTCATTATACCAGACCTACCATAGTCACAGCTTCAATGGCTTCCGTCTTCACAATAGCGGAAAGGCTCTGAAATTTTTAAGCAAAAGCAAGTTCACATGAAACTTAATTAAGCAGCAAAACCATATTTGTTTGTGCTGAATAATTTAGGTCTTCAACTCTTGCTCAAGCGTTCCTGCCTTACACTTCAAGACACTGAGGTTAATGTCGCAAAGAAATACGGTTTACAACTAGAGTAAAACACGAAGGCGATACTTTATCTTTCTATATTTCACAAGAACCGCGTCAGCGGCATATCAGTGTTCCATTACAGAATAAAAGACACCATTGCACTTTTGCACCGCATATTTTATGGGATCAGACATAACTTGCGATATTTAGTCCGTGCTTATATTATTTGCTCTCTATTCTTTCACTGACAATAAAAAGTCTTGGTAATTGTCATTAATCAATGTCGAATTCATAAAGTCACGAGAAATTTGTACGTTAATTTTAACGTGCCGTCTTGAGCGATTGTTTTCTAATGCTCTTCTGTCTTGCGGACCGCACAGTCATGGCATGATTGACGCCGTTGTCATGTCACATAACAATGACTAGTAGGTGTTATGACCTCGATGCACGACTTCCGTTGTCAGCCTTGTTTTAGGTGAATGCTTCCTGTCTACCTGCATATTTATGGTCCGCGTCTTTAAATATATGTTTATTATAGAGAGTACAGCAAAATATAAAATTTTATTCATTTCAAGTGCAAGAATCGTTACATTAGAAGTGACTGAACTGATAGGATAACCACACAGTAAACTGTAGCAAATATACACTGACGATTTCATTAATACTCAAAGAAGTAAACTCTACTTCAAGCATAGAATGCAAAATCACAGGCACCGAAGCGACCGCGCAGGAGTCCCCGCGTGCCGAGTTCCGCGCCATGCACGCACTGATGGTGCGCAAGGGCAGCTTCCTGGTCAACTACATGGACATGGTGTCGCCGCGCACCTTCGACGCCCTAATGGCCGGCACTGGCGTTCAGGTCAGCACCGAGGTGGCCATTGTCGAGCACTACCACGCTGCCTGCTCCAGCTCCGGCCGGCGGTTCCACATTGCCCGTGAACCGATCCTCGAGATGATGCTCACCTGGTACTCGAGCCGATCGCTTCCGACGTGCTTTCTCCGCCAGATGGAACTCAGGTGAGGGAAAGCATTGTCATCTAAAGGTATCTGCGGGAGCTTAATATAAAAATGACTGAGATAAACAAGAGGGGAGACTTGAGGTAAGGTACGGTCAGGTGTCAAAGGGCACTGTACGCTTGGAGCATGTCATCATACGTCATCGGGCACTTGTAAGTGCCCTCGTATGAAATGTAACCATTTGTCGCACGTTTGATCTATCTATCTATCTATCTATCTATCTATCTATCTATCTATCTATCTATCTATCTATCTATCTATCTATCTATCTATCTATCTATCTATCTATCTATCTATCTATCTATCTATCTATCTATCTATCTATCTATCTATCTATCTATCTATCTATCTATCTATCTATCTATCTGTCTATCTGTCTGTCTGTCTGTCTGTCTATCTATCTATCTATCTATCTATCTATCTATCTATCTATCTATCTATCTATCTATCTATCTATCTATCTATCTATCTATCTATCTATCTATCTATCTATCTATCTATCTATCTATCTATCTATCTATCTATCTATCTATCTATCTAAACCTTTTAAAACCTATGCTACGATATTATACGTATCCTAAACAACCCTTAACTTAACCATTACCTCCTCATTTTATATGAGTAAAAACTCACATAAAATATTACTTTTTACTTTTTATTGTGATTTCATAACATGGCTGGGGCAAATTCCGGCGTGGTTCTCGAGAAACATAATGTCGGAAGCTGCTGGCGCACTAAAAAGCGGTTTCTTGAGTTGCGGTCACACTACAACCGTCGGTGAAGTGTCAGATTTCACGAACTCCGTGCAGAACCATGTGGCTGACCGAGTCTGGCCTGCCGTTCTACCGGCGCGAGCGCTTCCTATCTAAGATTAGGAGCTGCGTCTTGAGGTATGTACGTGTCATGCGTAGTTATTGAAATCGACAGTCTGTCAATGAATTACCCTCGGTGGCAATATTTAGTGTTGTACATTGGTTTTGTTTGCAACTGTACCAAGGACATTGCGTTCCAGTCAGGAGGTGTGTGGGAGTTTCTAAAGGTACTTATGTGGTGTAATAATGACTTATGAAATGGTTTCACTGCGCAGTATTTGGAGATGATACTTTACAAGATTTGATACTTTACATAATTTCATTGAGGACTTGGTACACATTCTTATATACAGCTTACTAAATATGCAGGACCAATCAAAGCCGTTTTAAAGAAGGCAAGGAAAATGAAACTCAGATAATCGGTCACAGCCCCTTTGGATAGCACACTGGCACTCATTCCGCTAATAATCTGGCTTCAAGCACCACAAATATTTTTACCATTCGCAGCAAATCGCTTGTTTTGCGAAATACCGGAAACAGTGATCGACGTACTCGGAGACCGCCCAGACCTGATGTTCCAGCGGGATGTCCCAATGGTAGCATAAGAAGCACCTGATTCCACCTTATATAATTTGTTTCTGTCCCACTGTCTCTGTTTCCAGTTTAGAACACGGACTTTGTGCCGCAGATACGTATATTGCTCATTCCCCTTCCCCCTTTTCCCACGCCCACACTGTCCCAGTCTGTGAAAAACACTGACGCAGGTATGAAACGCAGGTGTGCACCACTCGATCACATTACCGCATAAGTCGCGTATGTCACAGAACTAGCTCGTACTTCATGAAACATATGAGTGAGCCAATGTTTTTTTTTCATTTTGTTTTGCAGGAATATTAGTCATCAACATGTGTAAATGACTGAAGGTGTGTGTTAGGATACTTCCCTTTGCGTTAATGTAAATGAGAATTGGAGAATAAAAAAAAAGTAGAGTGGTCGATAGGTAGAATTAGCTGTACTGCCAATGAATGTGCTGCTCGTCAAATCCAGACGGCAAAATATGACTTCTTCTCTTTCAAAATGTCCCCGTAAAAGGGTATTGCGGACGGGAGAGCGGGGCGCAGGGAGGAGAGAGAGCGAACGGCGAGTGAAGGAGCGGCGAAGCACTGCACTTACCCTCTCCTACACTCTCTCGCACCGCATGCTCCGGTTGCTAGGGGCGAGGATAAGCGCGCGCGCCCGCAGCTGTTGCTATGGGAGAGGGCGGCGCGGACAACGCCGGATGCCTGACGTAGCCCGACTAAGAAATGCATTGGCATTTAAAACAATCTGAAAAGCTAGCACGCCAAAGCTGTCTCTGTGAAAGGCTAATTTTTAGACTATTTTTTCTGGCGACAGTGAGCAAGTGCGTGACACTATGCGTTAAAAAAAGTAAAAAAAAAAGAAAACCTACCAATAATGGTGCACTTAACATGAATGGAAAATTAGACTACTAATGTATTTCGCGAGCAATAGAAGTGCATTCATTTGGCAGGAAATTTTAACTTTTAGGAGATAAAATGGAACGAAAACTTGGCCGAATTGTTGAAATTTGCACTCGATAGGGAAATAATATTCCATGGCTTTTATTGCACTTTTGGCGAACGAAGGCCACCCACAACTCCGCAAGCCATTCAAAGAACGCTATATGTAGTTCAACAAACTTACGGTTACTGTTATGTGATATGTATACAAAGGCATACAAGGACACAACGGAAATGAAGCGGGAGCAGGCCGACAACTTCCATTTAGATGGGCACAACGCCTGCTTACTCTTTCTGTGGCGGGTACTAGATAAAGGAAAGGATGTATTCATGTTGCATGCAGCGGGAATGCAGTTCAATTATACGGTGAAAATACAAGCACAAACATTCGTAAATTTAAAAAGAAAAAGGCGTCATATTCCTTCAAAAAAACATCTGTCTTGAATGAAGACAATACGCCAAGCACGACCCCTCGTGCTTTTCGTTTCCTCTTCCACAGTTCTTAATACTGGAGCAGTGTGTGTCGACACACCAACATATGATTATGATGCAAGCTGAAGAAAAGTACTGCCGATTAATTGGATCCGGTAACCTCTTGCACGGCATCGGAACTCCACAGGCGACTTCATTATACATTTAAGCTTGAAATATAGGAAGGCCTTGAGTAGTACCCCACTCTAAGAGTGCTAGAAATGGAGCTGAGAGCTGGTATATACATGCAGGAAACGTTCAGCCCGAAGCGAGGTGCAGGAGCATGAGGCATTGTCGCTGCGTGACGTCAAGGCGGCCTTCTACATGCCCCTAGCGCTGGTGGCGGCAGCGATGGTCGCCTTCGCGGCCGAGCTGCTCGTGGCTGCTCGTTGTCGAGAAGTCCTGGCGTCTTCACAAAAAGTGCCCGGTTCTGCGACTCGGCGCGGACGAAAGGAGGCCTGGAATCATAGAGACCGTGCCACTGCCCCATCAGTCACCGGCAACGCGTCTCGCCTCATTGTGCATCTTGAAAATATTATCTGATTTTATATGCGTTCTTCTTGTTGTTGTTCACAGGTATTTACTACCTTTTCCCCCTTCGGATGGTTTCGGGTAACGGGTAAGATGAGATGAAACATGAAAGGAAGAAAGGGGTAATAAGGGTTCCGTATTGATTATTATACAGAATAGGTGCTCATTCTTGAAATAGCACGCGCGAGACGAAGCCTGGTGTCCTTGGCTGGAGCCTCGGAGTCAGGGGCGTAGCCAGAAATTTTTTTCGGGGGGGGGGGGGGGTTCAACCATACCTTATGTATGTTCGTGCGTGCGTTTGTATGTGCGCATGTATATATACGCAAGCAAAACTGAAAATTTCGGGGGGGGGGGGTTGAACCCCCCCCTTGCTACGCCCCTGCTCGGAGTCGTCCATTTACTCGTGTAGCAACCGTCGTAGGGTGATTCCACGTAAGATCGAACAAACGATGGCTGGTCGACCTCTCAAATTTATTTCAAAATTTTATATATTATTGCCTGATGAGTGGAAAGAAGAGATCCGCAATTTGTTTTGCCGAAAAAATTTTTTTCAAAGCACAGGAAATCAATAATGACGAAGAGGTGGAGTGGAGCGCTCATCCGCTCTGCTGTTTTGGCCAACTTTCGTTATGAATTGCACAAAATATATTAAAGTTTGGTAGCTGAACTTTATTTACCTAAATATATGCATGTTTTTGCTTCTGCTCAGGCATTTTTAGTTTTTATGTGTGGTGTAGATGTTTTTATAAAAAACCTCAAAAATGGCCCAATTGGCAAAATTTTCTTTGCTTTGAAGGTCTTTATCTCAAAAAAACCTTGTAGCAGAGCAACAAAAATTCTGCATTACGTTCTTCGCATGCTTATCTACCATAACTGCC
>NC_051178.1:88464831-88494614 GCF_013339695.2 Rhipicephalus sanguineus
AATCGTTCTCAAAAAAGGCAGCAACAAAAATTCTGCATTACGTTCTTCTCGCTTATCTACCAAACTGCCAAATCTTGTATTTATATAACTTTCAGTAAAGAGATATTATCGGGCTAAATTCAAGAAAACACCGAACAATGGAAACTTCTGACGACAATTAAAAAAAAAAAACCCATTTTTTTAATTTCTTAAACTTGGTCCACTTATTCTCCTCCACATCAGCTTTCACAATCTTTAAAAACATGTTGCATAATTGTTGCACTAATATTTACGGCCCCTCCAATGAGACCCTTAGGCAAGGATGAGCAAATCCGACTTCTTGCCCAGCAAATGTATAAAATGCAGGCAGGATTGAATTTTTTTTATTAAAAGGCCAGCAGGTACCTAAAGAGGTGTCGCCGGCACTGAAGACGTTAATTTTGAAAATATTTGGTTACTGCAGCGGCCACGAGCGCGGGGCTACCGATCAGGCGCGCGCGCACCCGAGATGCTCGTTGTAAGAGACGGAGTAGTGAGAGCTCGTTTTCGCGTCCTCAGACCGATTGAGTTCGAAACAGCAACACCTCTCGGGTAACTTGAACGCACGTGCACCGGTAGTCGCAGTGATCTGGTTAATTGCGTCGATTTCTGTTTCAGGGGGCATAAGAATGTCATCGTTAAACTGTGCGTTCCGTAAAGATCTTTCATTGCAGTGGTAGTAAAAGCACGCGTAGCACAAGTAGTCCGTCTCACTGACAGTCATCTTTCGGGCGTTAAACGTTCCTTCAAAGCATTTATGTCTAGGCCGGTAACTCTGCGAAAATTTGGCTTCTTTGCAAATATTAAAGGAGTACTGACACGATTTTGGACATCGCAAAAGGGACATTTTTTGCTTCGTTGGTATGCAGTGTCCACGCTGTCCACACACTGGAGTCGGAGAACACCTATAAAATATTTTTATTTCACTTTGAAGTTTTCGTCGCTGAGCATTTGCAAGCCAGCTACACTGCAAGGACATTATCCGGACGAGTCAAGACAGTTCCTCCGAGTTCGCGAGTTCTGCGTCCTGCATGCAGCCTAAATCGTAGAAATCACTGTCAGGACCACTGGACGATAATTCACTCATCGTGTCTATGGCACCAGCGAGCAGATGACGGATTTCCCTCTAGTACGTCGCGAGTTTCTGTATCTCCGTGACGTCACACTGTTATGAAACGACACTGAGAAGCCACCCCCTCGATATCGACCGAAAGTGTCTTTTTAAGGTGGCGCTAATTAAAATATAGGATGCATTCCCAGACACCACAATAGTCGTTTTAGGTTTCTCAACACCAGTATTTTTATTTAGAGCAACAATCCGAATTTTTTTTAATTCGTGTCAGTACTCCTTTAGCTTCTTGTGCTTCGAAGGTAGTATCCACAATAGACTCATTCAGAGCTATACTTTCTCGTCATGAGACGCACAGGAGGAGTAGAGTAGAGCAAAAGCACAAGAACTATCCGCGCCGAATGAAGTGTGACAGCGCACCGAACGCGCGCCCAGTTCAGGGCGTCTGCTGCCGACATCTGATATAGGCAGCGCATCCGGTTACCGATAGTTTTGCTTTTCTTTCCTTTGACAATCCATATTTTGCTTTGCCACTGGGCGCCACGTTCAGCTTTCCACTGATCGCACTGGCGCAGCGCATTTTCTGTGGCAGCAGCGTGCGTGAAGCGAGCGCTCATGCTCCCTTATAGAGTTTTCATCTTGCTTCCTCTCCGCCGTGTTATCAGCGCCTAGCTGCAGTGCGACACCAGGGCGGAGAGAATAGCGAAGCTCCAGTGCACGTGCGTTCAAGTCACCCGAGAGGTGTTGCTGTTCGAACACATCGGTCTGGGGACGCGAGAACGAGCTCTCACTGCGCCGTCTCTTACAACGAGCATCTCGGGTGCGCGCGCGCCTGCTCGGTAGCTCCGCGCTCGTGGCCGCTGCAGTGACCAAATAATTTCAAATTAACGTCTTCAGTGCCGGCGACACCTTTTTCGGTACCTGCTGGCCTTTAATGAAAAGAAATTCAATCCTGCCTGCATTTTATACACTTGCTGGGCAAGAAGTCGGAATTCCCATCCTTGCCTAAGGGTCTCATTGGAGGGGCCGTAACTATTAGTACAACGACATTATGCAACATGTTTTTAATGATTGTGAAAGCTGATGTGAGGAGAATAAGTGGACCAAGTTTAAGAAATTAAAAAATGGGTTTTTTTTTAATTGTGTCAGAAGTGTCCATTATTCGGTGTTTTCTGAACTTAGCCCGATCATATCTCTTCACTGAAAGTTATATATACAAGATTTGGCATTTGGTAGATAAGCATGCGAAGATGTAATGCGGAATTTTTGTCGCTCTGCTACAGGGCTTTATTGAGATAAAGACCTTCAAAGTAAAGAAAATTTTGCCAATGGGCCTATTGGAGGTTTTTTATAAAACATCTACACTACACATAAACACTAAAAACCTGAGCAGAAGGAAAAACATGCGTATATTAGGTAAATAATTTCAGCTACCTAACTTTATTATATTTTGTCAATTCATAACGAATTGGCCAAAACAGCAGAGCGGATGAGCGCTCCACTCCACCTCTTCGTCATTATTGATTTCCTGTGCTCGAAAAAATTTTTGGCGGCAAAAACAAATTGCGGATCTCTTCTTTCCACTCATCAGGCAATAATATTGTTTCACCTGCCACGCGTTGGACATATTGCTCGTTACTGCCGCAACACATGGTCCTCGGTACCTCGTGCAACGACCAATATGACCCGTTTTGACGGTAATGCTCACCATTTTTCTCCCGCTCCCGAGACCAACGCCGCTGACAATGCCGCTAGGAACACTTTGTACAGCCGCCTTCGCCACGTGGACACCAATCTCGTTCGCCGCATACACGTCGCCCATCGTCCCGTTCGCCACAGCCACGACGTCTATTGTCCCCCGTGGCTTTCGGCCGCACCATGTCGGAAAACTAAGAAGTGCAGCCCCCGGAGGTGGTGCTGCATTGACGACTACGGCAGCAAATCCACCAATATGATACGGGGTTGTTTTGGTATATACAATGTATATTTACAAAGAAGAATTGGTAGACGAGTCAAGCTGGCTGACCAGCACCCTCGCGCGCCAGTCGGGCTGTCCAGCACTTCGTCTTCCTTCACTTCATCTCCGTAACAATATATAAAATTTTGAAATAAATTTGAGAGGTCGACCAGCCATCGTTTGTTCGATCTTACGTGGAATCACCCTGTAACCTTGCTGGTGGCCGCGGCTGTTACGCGCCTAGGTAGTGCGGTATGAGCGACGCAACTGCCCATTGTCTGGGGCCGAAGTACAGCGGTGAAATATGCGCTAGCGTACTCCTTGATATACGTCGAAGTTGAAGAGCTAGCAGTGGCGTCCTGGGGTGCTATGCATTTTACGATAATAAAATGGGAAGCGCTTTACTGTTTGAAGCGAGATCGGGTTGCCTTAGAACGGGTAGTTATAAAGCGAGATTCAGTAAAGAAGAACAATGCACCTGCTGCGGGGAAGATAAGGGAACGGCGGAGCATGTTCTGATTGAATGTGGAGACATCCACCCAGGTGTGCGTTTGGGCACGAGCCTACATGACGCCTTGGGTTTTAGAGACAATGGAAAGGTGAACACACCCGCGATTGAAATAAGTAAGAGACGGTTAGAATATTGGTGGCAGAAAACTAGAGATAAAGGACAAAAATAAATATTGGAAAAAAAATAAGGACATTCTGCCGTAAAGGGCAGAGAACGGAGCTGAAAACTTAAGTTTCTTTTTTTTCTGGAGTAAAATAGTTTTAATTGAAGTGAAGACACGGCCAACGCTAAGAAAAAGAAGCGTAAGAGGTTTTTTGGTTGTCGAGCCTGGTGGCACACTTGCCACCGCTCCGTTACAAAGGGGACGCTCATAGCATCCATCCATCCATCCAGGATGGCCCGAGTTTGGCGAAACTCGGGATCTTTTCGAGCTATGGCGACGCCCCCTTTTGAACGACCTAACAGTAGGAGTAGGTGCAATCCCCTAGCGCGCGCCAAATCATGCTAAGGCCGAGCTAATTAGGCCACGTTTTACTAAGACCACGCTAATGAAGCCGTGTAAAGCTAAGAACAAGCTAACTAAAATCCAGCTAATTAACACGGCGCTATTAGGAAGCGTGTAATTAAAACCAAGATAATGAAGACCTTACTCATCGAGATCGTGTTAATTAGGATTGAGCTAATTAAGATTATGCTAATTACATCTGCACTATTCAGGACCTTGCGAATTATACCTCAGTAATTATTGCAGTGGCAATTAAAATATTAAGAATTAAAACAGGACTATTCAATATCATGTTAGTTAAGACCTACGTAATCAATAGCACCAATATTGAGACCGAACTGACACGGTCATTACTCCGAAGCAGACCAAGCAAACTGAGTAGACGAGCCACGCAAAAATCTGGAAGAAGCTAGGTTATCAGAAGCTCCTCCGATGGCCCCAGCCTTCCACAAGTAGTGCAAGCTGACCAAATTATTTTATCTGCGAATACGCTGCTGAGTAACGTCGAGCGCATGAAACACTTGACAGGCACACCGGCACTATGACAGTGACGAGTTGAACTGGGGCATTTTCAGAATCAACGAGCTTGCGCCCGAGTTCGCGCGTCAATCAATTTTATTGACCGACGCCCGTGGCGAAGATCGGGTCCGCCCACCGCGTTTGCTCTTGCGGAGGAGCAGTGCTACGCCGCAACGCCAGCGAGCGGCACGATTCGCATATGAGCTTAAAGGGCCCCTGACAGCCGATTTTTTGTTTGTGACATTTATGTTGCAATAAGTAGGTCTATGTCTTGTAATCACGGAATGACACCGCAAATGCTCCTACGTGATGTCTAATTAATCCTAGCAGCGTTAATTATGGTCATTTTTTAGTGTAGGTTCAAACGCGCGCCGAAAGAGAATAAGAAACTAGCGCCGCGCCGCGGCGGTCGCGCCTCGGGGCACGCGTGATGACGCACGCTTAGTATTGGGTGACGTCAGCCACGCGCTTGTTGAGCTGCCAGTTGGAGAAGTTTGTCTGCTCGTCGAGCACGTGGTAGACGATGTCATCGCTGTCAGACGCAGATTCGTGGCCCTACTCATCGTCTAACGAGTCCGACGACGGTTCGCAAGTGGCAGACGCTGAGGTTGCGAATGTTTTGAACGGAGGAGCCTGGCAATGCAGCGGCTGAAACCGAACGCGTCTCCTCGCCGCAAAGGATCGCGGCTGCACTTTTTTCTAGCGCTCCGATGCGTTCGCCTGTAGTGGACTCACTATGCGTTGCTCTCTTTGTTGCCACTCGGCAGTTATTATTATTATTTTTTTACAAGCGTCTAGTGCTGACAGCACTGCTTGGCGCTGCCGTTGAAGAACGGTGAGACGCAGTGAGCTGGTGTATCACTGGCGATGGTAGCTGCGCCCACTGATCTCCACTAGGAGGAGCTGGATGGCGCATCGAGCACGCGGGCGTGAAGCCACCGGAAGCTGCCGTTTTTGTCCCGGAAGAGAGCTTTTCTCTTCTTTTTTTTTTAAATGAATACCTCCCTGTAGCGCATTAAACTGTACGAATCGACCGGAAAAGTAGTCAGGGAAGACATTTCACGCATAAGTACCTCAAAGTTGCATTACTTTTTACGAATTTTGTACGTTGCAGCACTCCGCCATATTCGGACGGTGTCGGCACGGCGTCTGGCATCTTTCGTGTAGCGTTCGTCGGCGCTAAAGTGAGGCGTAATCACAGAGTTTGAAAAATTAAAAAAGAAAAACGATCATAACAACAGCTGCCACCCGAGAATATTTGAATTGCGCGACTGAGACGGACAGAAGACGCCAGCTTCCGGGTCAAACAGGGGACCTTCCGGTGGCTTCACAAGCGCCCGCCTCGCAGAGCGGGGATGCGCCGTCCAGCCTTTTTAATGGAGGTCAGTGGCTGCGCCTTAGTCGAAGCAGCTGTAGTGAATTATAAAGAAAAACATAAGAGTATGACTGTAACGATTCCAGTTCACTACAGACGCCGCTTAGACACCGCAGTTGTACGTCCTCACCCGAAAGCGCTTTAATTTTAGGGGCGAAGCTCCTTATAGCGGCACCCGTTCGTCCCTCGTAGCGTAGTATGTAACCAGTCTTACGCTTTGACCTGCAAGGTGGTGCCGGTGGGAGATTTTTCCCGTGCGTTGTTGAACAATAAAAAATTCGCAGCGTTAGCTAAAAGCCGACTTCTTCTGTCTCTCATTCCCATTAGCAGCCATTCTTTACCTTCAAGGTAGTGCCGGTGAGATTTCTCCTGTGCGTGGTTAAACAATAAAATTTTGTTCAAAACGCCGTTGATTGATGAAATAAACCAACAAAAGACGCCAGATGTTTTGTAAAAGCAAAACGAAAGAACGCCAGATGTTTCTAAAGCAAAAACGAAAAGACGCCAGCTGCTTAACGAAAGACGCCAGATGTTTTCTAAGCAATGGTTTTCTAAACAATGAAAATTCACAGCGTACATGTAAAATTAAAGTGCGCTGCAAGTCGTCATAACTCATCGAACCTTTAGTATAAACGCGCCCGATCTCACGTCGGTGATGATGTACTGGGCAGAATTCACGGAAGATTCACGGTTTACCGATGAACCTCCGCAGCTTCGCCCACTCATCATCATTCACTCCGTGGATATGCTGTGATTTTTTCTTTCTTCTAATGTGTTGACCTGCAAATAATAAGGACGAAAATTGTCATCCCCAGCGTATGGTCCACTGTTCGATCTAACGCACTCGCCGCGTGCAAGTTGCTTAAAATTAGAATGAAATTATTCTCAATCGCGGGAACAAGTACGTGTGTAGGTCGTTTCAACCTCCTGAAACAGCCGAGTACGATATTCATTGGAAGTTAGTCGAAGCGAACGGCATACGCGTTAAACACGTTGCACAGTTTTATTTGGGCATCCGCAGCAGCTCTGCGGACGCAGCCTGCCAGCCATTCCCAATGACAGGCTGCGTTCACATATATGCAGTGGGCGCTCAACTGAAACTTTCTATTAATGCACGGCCCCGCTACAACGACGCGGAACGTGGAGAAATGCACACAAGAAACGCGCGCAAGCGCCTACAGCAGAAGGGGCGGTGCGACGAGAAAAAGTTGCAATGGTGCCACCTGGATTTTTCTTCGCCAAGAGGAACGCCGGAACCCTCCCGTTCGCGCCACTAGGAAGTTGGTTCTAGTTCACTATAACCACCGTGCACCGCGCGTATTTCTGTCTGTGACGTCGACAATGCTTGCTTTACCTCTGCAACGTCACAAGGGGCCTACGTCTACGTCATACTAGTGGTTAGGTTGATAGGAGTTCAAAGTTCAGATGAGCACTCAGGCTTACTTTAAAACCAAATTAAAATATCTTAAAGGCAACGCTCGTCACTCCTAATCGGTCAGAAGTGCCCCCGCATGCAGAACTATGAAACAACACAAGCATCTCGCGTTTCCAAATTTGGTGTCAGGGGTCCTTTAATCGCACAGACTATGCACACACGCACGAAAAACTACAGGGTATATCATCACATGGCTACGATGTCTCGCATTCACATTCACCGCGCTCATGACGTACCAATCACAGCTATGACGCAAGCGCCCCTGGTGGGATTTGCGGAAAGAAATGTTACTATTTACTTGTTTGTGGAGACATTGTTTCTACCGCTTCGCTACGACAGAAAAATATTCAGACGTGTAATGTAAGTATAGCAGTAACCTGTCCATTTATTTATCTGTGATATTCCCGAGAAGCGAAACGAGCTGCACCAGAGTGCTCCGTGTGCGCCTTTGTTGCCTTCAAGAGTGGAAATTGCCATGCTGCAGGTGGAACGAAATAATTTTCCGAAAGAGGACAAACGCCCACGAATACGCCCGTGGAAGGCGCGATGATCAGTTGGCAAAAAGATAGCGCGACAATCACGCTGACGTCGCTGCACTGTCAAAATGTTGACTGAGTTGCGGCGCTGACGCGTTCGCACGCGGTGTTCCCTTGATGTCACAAACGAGCGCGTTCTTAAAGCGCGCGCGGCCGCTTTCAAACGGCTGCGAGATGGAACGGCGCGAGTCGCTCGCCCAAGAAGCGCGAACGACGAAAAAACAAGCATCGAAAGATGCCGAAGCGCCGCATCCTCCTCGCCCACTAGCAGTCTCAGATCAAACGCCCGGAAAAGCCTAGATGTTTCTAGAGGGAGGGGTGACGCATCGCCGAGCGACACCGCTAGGTGGTGTTGCACCGCCGCGATTCGAACCTGCAAGAAAGCTCTCGCCCTTTCCCTAGCTTTGGCTGTGCTACACGCCGGAGAACGCTCCCGACGCTTCTAGAACCCTGGGGAGAGGAGATAAAAGCGTGCGACGACGATCAGTCTGTCAGGAGGAGTGAGTGAGTCAGTCGGCCCGGATATGGTGAAGTAAGTTGAGTGTGACTCCGTCGGCCAAAGAAGACGTGTTTATGATGGTGTGCGGTCAGTCGATCGTCGATCTGGAAGATTTGGAGGACGACGCCGTGTGAGCCGTGACAAGCTACGACGACGGCTGAACTACGACGATCAGCGCTGGAGCTGGCGTGAGTGTTTCCTAGAAGAGACGCATTCAAGTACCGTCCAAGAGTTGTGGACTGGATACGCCATTGTATATTCAGGATCTTAACTGTCCTTGAATAGTTGTATGCATGAGGTTGCATTTGTAGCGCGTGATCTGTTCGTTTAGTTCCCGTTGTGTTAACACCATCTGAGTTCACTTGTGAAGTTGTAACTGGTACCGGCCGAGGGTGCATGTGTTTGTGATATTTGTATTGCCTTAACTGTGAATATATTTAGTTTGTGTTATTGACTCCCGATCCAAGTCTCGGTCTACATCCCGATCCAGGTCCGGCTCTCGAGATGACTCCAAGTCCAAGAATGGTGACCACAAGCGGGCCCAAGCAAAGCAACAACAGCACAAGGGCAAGAAGGCGCAGAACAAGAAAGCTAAGAACAAGGTGAGCTGGGCAGCAAAGGCAAAATCCTCCCTACACTCACATCCAAACACCACAACTCACGCGCTTAGAACGCGAATTAGAGATAATGCGGGTAAGGATAGGCGACCTAGAACGCGAAAATAGGCAACTAAAAAAGCAACAAACGCAGCGACCGCAACAAGACTCTAAACCCAGCCCAGAGTGGCCAGAAATCGCAGACGCAACCGAATTCAGGAGGCGACTCATTAATACCTTGTCGATGCTGAAAGAACATTGAAGGAAGTTATACCGACAGTTATAGAGCAAGTCATGATAAAGGTAGATAGAAAGCTAGAGATTCTGGACAAGAAACCAGGCACAACACATTGAATTCACGAAGCCTTGCGAAAGCACGCCACAGGCGCCAACATCAGAGAAAAAGCAGAGAAGTTACAACAGGCCCGGTTTGTCGGCCATGAACCAGGAGACGCATAATGGCTAAATATCAAACGCAGCAATCAGAAGAGTGCGAAATATGGCAGTGGAACTGCCGTGGTTTCCGGCGTAAAAGAGGGCAACTGTTGCAGCTGGTGGTGTCGCAACAAAGGCCACCAGCTAGTCATAGCAGTCCAGGAAGCCGGAACACATCCCAAATTAGCGGGCTACGAGACTTATAGTACCGGGGACGCAGAATGGAAAGTTGCAACATTAGTCGATAACGCAATTACAGCAATACGCCATAAGCCCATAGAAGGGACGGATATCCCGCATCTCATAACAGAAATTGCCTACAAAGGGAGCCATGGCAAGAGCGCCTTCGTACTTAATATCTATAGTCCCCCGAGACAAAAGAGAGCAACGTTCGACAAGCTCTTTCAAGAGACAGCAAAACTGGCGAAAGGGAATCCACTAATCATAGTTGGGGACTTTAATGCCAGGCATGCAAGCTGGGGATATAAGATCCAAGACACCAAAGGCCAGAATATCGCAAGACAAATAGAGGCACTGGGAATGACACTGTTAACGGACCCTGCAATCCCAACGCGAACAGGGAACACCATATCCATGGACACAAGTCCGGACTTGACCATAGTACAAAACTGCCACAGCGTGGACTGGTGCAACACCATTGAAAACCTGGGCAGTGATCATTACATACTAAGCACCACAATCCGCACGGGCCGAATCCGCAACACATCGGCACAGCTAAAAATAACAGACTGGCATGCATATAGAAAATCACTAAAGGGCACATGACTGCCCATAGACGACTTGGACGAGTGGTGCAAAGTAATCCGAAATGAAAAGCAAATGCACACCAAAACTGTCGCTAGAACAGACGACACCCCCTGAAGTAGACGCTCACCTCCTCCACCTGTGGAAGCAAGAAGGAACCTCACTAAAAGATGGAAAGGCAAAAAACGAAATAAGAAACTCAAAGCGAAAATTAAAGAAATAACGCAGCAAGCCGAAGAGTATGCTAATCAACTCGCGACAGCCAACTGGGAACAATTCTGCGATTCACTAAATGGAACCCTAGGAACAGCGAAGACATGGAATATCCTCAGAGCCATGATTGACCCACTGAAAACTAACGCGAAGGACAAAAATCTTTAGAAAGATTATTGCACACATATCCAGGCACACGAGACGACCTCCTTCGAGACATCTATACCAAGTGTTTCGGAGCCCAAGCCATCACAGCCCCTTACCAGGCTAAATACACTGGGCTCCCAAACTCAGAACTGGATGCGCCTTTCACGCATGCCGAGGTAAGAGCGGCAATCGTCAGCATGAAACGCAACACAGCGCCTGGGGCGGATCAAATCACCAATGCTATGATTCGCAACATGAATGATGAAGCCATCACAGCGCTTCTAAACTTCATTAACAAACACTGGGTAAATGGCACAATACCTCAGCAATGGAAGCATGCGGTGATAATCATGATACCAAAACCAGGAAAGAAATTGGCAATAGAAAACCTCAGGCCGATCTCTCTTACATCGTGCTTAGGCAAGGTGTTTGAGAGATTAATAAATACCAGACTTCAACGGCATCTTGAACAAACAACTTGTTGCCAAACACCATGTTTGGTTTCCGCCCAAACCTCTCGACACAGGACATCCTTCTACTTTTACAGGAGGAAGTACTAACAAATGTTCCAACAGCAGGAGAAAACATTGTCATGGCCATCGACATAAAAGGCGCATTTGACAACGTAAGCCATAAGGCCATACTAGATGGGCTAGCAGAAACGAAACTGCGGTCAAAAGACGTACCAATACGTCCAAAACTTCCTTACTAAAGAACCGCTGTCATCAAAGTAGGAGAAGACGAATCTAAAGTCTTCCACCCACCGAGCAAAGGCACACCTCAAGGCGCTGTGATCTCGCCTACGCTTTTTCACTATAGCTATGATTGGTCTAGCCAGAAAACTCGAAGATATTCCAGACATCCGACACTCCTTCTATGCGGATGACATCACTATATGGACAACCAAGGGTAGCCTGGCAGAAAAAGAAGAACGGCTCCAATTTGCAGCTAAAACAATCGAAGAGTACACTAGAGAAAGGGGACTTCAGTGCTCAGCAGACAAATCGGAACTCATTCGATTCTCCAAAAGTAAAAAACAAAGGACAGACCCGAGCCTTCGCCTTGAGGTCAAGTTAGAAGGCAATATTATTCCAGAGAAAACGACCGTTCGAATCCTAGGGATGTGGCTACAGTCCAATCAGCGATGTCTCCACACACTGAACATGATTAAACGAACAGCTCAACAAATTGTTCGTCTGATAGTCCGAATAACGAACAATCGTGCTGGACTGAAAGAGCAAGACACGCTTCGTTTGGTAAAGAGCTTAGTCATCAGCAGACTAACGTACTCGCTACCCCTACCACAACATGAACAAAGAGGAGAAAGAAAAAGCCGACAAAATAATAAGGATGGCGTATAAAGCGGCTCTGCGACTACCACAAAGCACTTCAACTGCGAAGCTGTTAGCGCTTGGACTCCACAATACCTTTGATGAGTTGCTGAAGCGCAAGTGACCACACAGATTAACCGCCTGCTACAGACGCCAACCGGCAGAGAACTTCTTCAGAGGATCGGTCTCGGTGGACAAGTACAGGCACATGGAAGAGCTAAGGAATTGTCGTGCTTAGTCAGAGCCTGGTACAAGATATGTCCCTACCGAAGAACATGGATCCAATTCTACATGCTGGAAGGCGTAAAGCAAGAGCAGCTTACATAGATAAAAAGACAAAATATTTGAATACGGCAAGATTTACAGACGCAGCACCATATCAGACTAATGCAAAAAATATGGTGGCTGTGGTCACAGACCGAAAAGGAAACATTACAAGTTGTGCCTCCATAGCCCAAGCCTCCATTACAGAAGCGGAGGAGATAGCGCTAGCACTGGCAATCAAGGAGGGCAGGGAGCGAAAAGCCCCACTGACAATAATCACGGATTCGAAGGCTGCATGTAGGAACTACGAAAGGGGTAGAATATGTACGAAGGCCTTCCAATTCTAACCAAAGCTCCTAGAGATTTTCCATTGAATACACCCAAACGATTATCTGGGCGCCAGGGCATGCGGGCGTCACCGGGAACCAGTTTGCGGATGAGGCGGCTCGAGGCTTCACAAATCACCGAGCTTCCTTGCACACTGCAATAGAGGACCCAACGCCCCTAGACCCTAATTTTGCTACAATTCTTCAGTATTACAGGGAGAATAGAAAACTCTATCCAGCACCGCATAAGAACCTCACAGCAATGGAATCTGCGGCGTTACGCAGACTCCAGACAAACACATACACGAACTTACACAGGCTACATGTATTTCTACCCCACAGCATACAGAGATATATGTCCGTGGTGCGGGGCCCCACCAACTCTGTTTCACATTACATGGGAGTGTACACTTCACAACGAAGAACACCACAACATGAATAACACAGAGGAAAAATGGGAGGCACTGCTGTCCAGCTCGGCCTTTGATGATCAGCTTTGTCTGATCCAACGGGCAGAGAAGATGGCAAGGGCCAGCGGAGCCCTGGAATAGGGGCCCGACCATTTGCTTTGCTCCGCGTTATACGCAAATAAAGTTTCTCTCTCTCTCTCTCTCTCTAAAATGTCCGCGTTTTCGTGGTGTGTTTTTGGAGGGCCGTGACGCCAGCCCTTGCAATCCACCCGGCGATTGCCAACCCGATTAACGGGATCAGTGACACTTGAAAACCGCCGTAAATGCCGCACACGCGTTTGTGACGCCATGCTCGTTCTTGTAGCCTTTTTTTTTTATGCTGCTATCGCGTGCTCCGCAATGTCTTTCTGTCTTGACCACCTTAATGCGAGCTCGGAGCAAACTCGCGTGCCCGAGAAGGTCGGGCCATCCCGCATAGCACCCCTGGCCTATATATTTATTCGCAAGCTAGCAGCATTGGCTAGCACTGGGTAATGTAGACTACTATTGCCTAAATATTGGCCTGTGTTGACTATATGGTGTTCAGTGCCGATTAGTGTTCGCTCGTGTTGCTTGAAGGGCACTGACATGAAATTTCAAAACTGAGATGTGTCCTTCCTTCGATTGCTCGGTATGTATAGGCATTTTTGACCAAATTTGAATGGCGTCCGTCACCTGGCAGTTGTCTTTTTTTTTTAGGGCAAACAGCGTACCAAACCTCAACGGGGCGTTCAGCACCCTGCGACATCGGCACTATTGTGACGTGTTCGGTGTGACACATGCCATCCTGAGTGACGATGCGCTAGATGAGTTGACGACGACAATCCGCCGCTTCGAATTATTTGTCGTGTGCTCGCCAGCCAGCATGTCGGAGAATTGTTGTGCGCGGCGTTCGTGTTGTTCGAAGCGCGGGAATAGTGTGTCGTTTCATTACACGTACGGTACACGTCAACACAACCACAAGCTATCAAAGTGGAGTAGGTTATAAATAAATATAATCGAGTAACAAGTAACATGCAGGTAGCGTTAACAGAGAATAGACAGCTATTGTTTATCAGGCTTAGCGCAATAGCGGCCTTAGCGGGGCCGAAATGCGCATGCGCAGTACGCTAAACGATCCGTGCGTTTACCGTATGCACGCTAGTTTTCAGATTTCGCGTTACCTTGTTTGCGTGGTTAACGTAGTGTACGTAAAATATGGCCGTGGTTTTGGACGCCCGCTTCGAACTGAATTTAGCGTTGACTTGGAACGGATCTATTTCATTCACAGCAAACGACTGTGTAAAATGGCTTAGCTCGCCTTCAGGTAGCATCGACGACCGAGTGGTACGGATAAGATTGCGTAGTTTTTGACATCGCTTCTCAGTTTGAACCTCCCTAGGTCTAACCAGAAGATCGGTTGTAAACAAATCTGCAACATGAAAAATGTTCGCTTTTGTTGCATGGTTCATATTATTTGCTTTATTGTTACTAAAAAAAGTTGTCGTATTGCTGCGTGCGGGAGTACAGGCGAGCATTCTTAGTTTTTTTTTTTGCATTTTTGTTTAACGCATTGACCCTCTGCTAGATGACTCCGCCGTCACAGCTTGTTCGCGTAAACGCTATCCCGCTAAACTGAAGCGCGCTGTCCGCAACGAATGTTTGTGGTACGGTAAAGCTATTCCCTTAACCTCCGCTGTCACGCAAATGCTATGCTATAACTGTCTAATTTTACTTCTTTGCGTTAGCGTGATACCGGATTACTGCAGGATTACTGATACTGGATTACTGCAGCCGTCCTCGTCCTTTATTGCGCTGTTTTCCCCAGCTAAGCATGACCAACTCGCCCAAATCAGTCTTGCTCGAGAACATTTCTTATACAATGGGCCCTTTTCTATCTGGAAATGTTCGCTCCGACCCCGCTATTACGTGCGCGAACCTGATCGCCATTTCCACCTGCCAGTCAAGGGTGATAACCTACTGCATCACGCAAAAACTAGTTCCAAACGAAGTCCAAGCGCTCTTCGGCTTAGTTAGGCCGTCACGAGGCCATTGCAGACGCGTATGCAAAATACTGGAGACAAATACCGTAGGCCAGACGGGGCGCTGTCTGAATGACAGGCTCCGTGAGCATCGCTACAGCGTCCGAACTACGGTATCAGGGCACCTCGGCATCCATGTGCGGGATTGCGAGTGTAGCCCTATCTTTGAAGGCACTGTGGTCCTTGCACGTTCCCAGGATCAAAGGGTGAGGGAGATTATTGAGGCTGAGGAAATCGCACGGTCCGGCGACGCATGCGTAAGCATGCCATCGCTGCACCTTTCCGACAAATAACTTTTGTTTCTGTCGCCACGTATGGATGGGGGCGGTACCACGGCATAGCGCTGCCTTGCTATTCTTTTCCAAGCGGGCATATTTTTGGTTGTATATACTTTTCCTTTTACTCTCAGGTTTTTTCTTTTTCTTTTCTTCCTTTTTTTTCTTTGGTCACCTGGTCCGTATAAGTGTGTGTTCGTTTTCGAATAAATTTTAGTTGGAAGAATGCGCTGCGTCCTCGCGCGTCCTCTACTTTGTCTGCTGTCTAGTGTTTGCGCTAAATACCATTATGACTGCTTCAAGCTGACAAGGTGGTTTCGCAGTGTTGCCGAAAACACTGTTCAAGGAAAAAGCTATGCGCACGATGGAGAAGAATTTCAAGCCGGTTGCATTTGATCCGACGAAGCAGAAACGCCGTGCACTTCAATTCCTGGATGACCTCAATTTAGTCAACTTTGGACTACAAGCAAAGAAAGAGGAAAAAGAAAGAGGAAAGTGGGTGTGAGCCGTTTATAAAGGTCATCATCATCATCATCAGCATCATGAAGTATTCTTTACGGTGAAGACTCAAAAACCTGGAACCCCCCTTCGAGCCATTGTGTCTGAGAGTGGAACGTGGCAGCGCCTTGTCAGCCGGTACCTGCAGAAGAACCTTCAAGGCCTGGTGAGCAATGTCCCGTTCGTAGTGCGTAGCTCTTTTGAAGTTGTAGTGTCTTCAGAACACTTGAGCCAGGGTTCGTACAGTGGTTTTTCTATAGATATAGAAGACCTTTATTATACAATCCCTCATCAACAGTTGTTCAGTTGTTCAGAGCGGTTGGAGGCAAGATTGACGATCTTGAAGAATTAGATTTTTCAAATGATGTGGGCCTATCAAGCAACAACTTCCTGGAATTGTTAAAGTTTTATTTCGATTCTACGGTTGTACAGATGGAAGACGAGTTCTATGTGCAAAGGAATGGTATATGTATCGAATCCTCGGTGGCACCCATCCTGTGCGACATCTTTTTGTCTGTGGTTAGCGCGCGCATTAGATCGAGGTTGCAAGACGAAAATGTCGTGAAAATATGTAGATATGTTGATGATTTTTTGATTGTCTTGAAAGCAGCTGCAGGCGAGAACTTCAACCGAATCATTGCTAACGTAGTTAGTGTTTTTAAGGATGAAAGCGAGGGATTAAAATATACCTTTGAAGTCCCAGAGAATGATGAACTTCAGTTTTTGAATATTAGGCTCCGTTTCTTGCAAGACCATATATGCTGGGAGTACCTTTCAAGGTCAAAGAAGGCGCTGCTTCCTTTTGATAGTGCTCACTCCAAGCTAGTTAACAGGGGCATCATAACGAATTGCCTTGACTCAGTCTTAACTAAGTCGTGCGTTCATGTTATGTTAGCCAGCTTTCACAATCAAATTGCCCTGCTCAAGGAAGGTGGCTATCCCTCGATGGTGATTTCAAGTGTTTGTGAAGCGCTGCTGCAGAAAATAAACGACCAGAACGCAGCACTGCAGCAGAGAAGAGAACAAAAAACGTCCATGTGATTCCATATATTCACCGGGTGTCCCACAACATAAGAAGAATAGCGTCCAAACACAACGTTGAAGTGGTGTTTTCTGCACCCTGCAAGCTCTCTAAATTATGTGCGATGACAAGTAAAGATTCACGATGGCAATGCACTACGAAGCACGGAACGCGCTACACACGATGCGTTTGCAACCTGGTTTACAAGATACCCGTTACTTGTGGACGCCAGTATATAGGGCAGACCGGAAGGTGTTTCAATGAGAGAGCGAAGGAACACAATCTGAATGTGCATAACAAAACGGGAAACTTTCTGGCAGAACATTGCAAACAGTGCGGATGTGCGCCCGCTTTTGAGAACACGCAATTTTTAAAGAAGGCAAACAGCAAAACAGAACGTAAAATTGTGGAAGCGTTTTTTATCAGGGAAGCAGGAGACAGTTGCTTCAGCAAGCCATCTATTTTGCTCACTGACGCTGAGATTCAATATATCAAAGGTTTCATTTAAATCATTTCCTTTACCGTGTTTTTGTTGGTCATCCTCTAACTTTCCACCGACTCACTCTCAATCACCGTTATCGCGGTAGGTGAGCCTGCGCCTCGAAAATGGATTGTTGATTGTTTGTTGGTTTTTGTCGCTTTTTTCTGTTGCTTGTTCATCCTTGTTAGCAACTTCTTTTATCGGTTTGTCAATTTTGTTCTTTTTATATGAGTGTGGAAGATGCGTGCACACGGTGTAATTCATGGACATGTGTTAGCTTTCAGTGAATATGTAGTTTGCATACCTGATGCTTTTGATTGGCGATTTGATTGGAATGGTGTGCTCGGTTTGATGCGTTGTAAAAACGAGCGGTAGGTGCAATAAAGATGTCACTTGTAAGTTCAGCGCTCGTCCAGTCTACTGTGTTCCTGCGTCCTCATCCTTTATTGCGCTGTTTTTCCCCAGCTAAGCATGTACCAACTCGCCGAAATCATAGTCTTGCTCGTAAATGTGAGAGGCCGGATAGGTGGGGCCATCTGGCGGCGGAAGGAGGAACCCAGAAAGCGCAGAATCTGCCTCTTTTATTTTCCTGTGCTGTTGTCTGCCGTTTGCCTGGCGTGCATTTCGGAAGCCC
Organism: Rhipicephalus sanguineus; assembly: GCF_013339695.2. Lineage (NCBI taxonomy): Eukaryota > Metazoa > Arthropoda > Arachnida > Ixodida > Ixodidae > Rhipicephalus > Rhipicephalus sanguineus. Next base: position 88,482,712 of record NC_051178.1, read on the forward strand.
ATTTGTGAGTATAGCACAGTCCCTCAATGCCAAAATCGCCGAGGAAGCGATTTTTCTTCGTTCTCGTGAGAATTTCGTCGTCGCGAACATAGAAAAATAGGCACACCAATTACTTCGCACAACCAAAATCCATTTGAAGAAGTCGCTGGTCTTGTTCCATTTTACGATTCTTTGAAGGAGTATGATGGCTCGAGCCTGGAAGCTTAATAAGCTTTGAATAGCTTCGTCGTCGTCGTGGACGCCGAGGAAAATGCGAATGATGTCAAAAGCATCAAGCACTTCGCGCGAACTTACTCGCCTTTCTTGCGAATTGTTGCTGTCCTCACTCTGGTCGTGACTCTCATATTCTTTGCGCACACTTTCAATGATAGCGTCGTCGCTGAACTCTTCGTGCACAATCAGTACTTGAAACACCGCGTGACGACGTAGTTGCCAACCGAGGCGTTAGAAAAAAACTGTTCTAAGCGAAAAAAGAAGTCTAGTTGCTAGCATCATCATCCGACGGAATGGTCGCACCGATGCTTGTTGTCGGAAACGCATGTGCCCGATTTTTCGAATGAGCAGTGCTGCAAATTTCAAACTTCCGGATTCCCAAATAGCTCATGGATCGAAAAAAAATATTGCGGATCAGTAAATGAAACTTTCGTTATTGCAGGAGGGCTTTTCAAAATCTCTTCGCTGTCGAGAGGTGGCAAATGCATCTATGCATTTGCCACCTCTCGGTGGCAAATAGGTGGCAAATGCATCTATGCATTTGCCACCTCTCGGTGGCAAATAGGTGGCAAATGCATCTATGCATTTGCCACCTATGGACAGCGAAGGACTCTATGGGCGTTCGTCGGGGCCGCCAGATGTCTTCGTTGCCGCGAGAATTTCGTTCTTGAGGGCTTTCGTTGTTGAGATGTTCAACTATGCCGGAACGCCGTGCAGGCTAAAATTCTCTAATTCAGGTAACTGAGACATACCAGCGAGCATTGCTAAAGCGTGCGTCTCCGGGCGCCTCCTCCTCGCTGTTTAGAACGGCGTGCATTTCTGGATCGCTGTTTTGCAAAGGGTCGAAGCGAACATGATTTGCGATTCCCAGTTCCCTAATGTTGTCTTCACCACTTATCACTGTTGACGCAACGACGGCGTAGTTGGTCACAACGATGTGACTGCACGTCACTTCTTTCTCGGCCACTTGATCAGCTGGGCACGCGGTCTGGAGGTGACACCGAGAAAGTGCTGCCAACGCTTTCTCGCGGCGGGCTTTGGCGGGCTTGCCACCCATTTTGAACCGTGCTAGGTGCTGGTCATTATTGATCAATAAAACACATGCTTATTCGTCCCTCAGTTGCATTATGATTCGCGAATCGCTACTAGAGAGTCGATAACTACTCGTGGATGCAAAAATTTTGACATGCGTAAATTTGATGTCAGTGCTCCTTTAAGTGATGGCAAGTGTCAGGCAGTGTTGGCGTATGTAGGCTATCCGATGCTGCAACACCAAGATTATCTTCAGTCAGTCTCAATACAACGATGCGCTCGCACGAACATCGACAACGAGCTCAGTTCCGTTCTGCATGGATATATTTAAGGCTACAGTGACTGTAACTGACGCAGCGATCTACCATCGGTCTTGATTATACAACCCCAGCTGTAGAATAAATGCAGCCACTGGAAACAAGTTTAATTTCGTGTAACCGTAAGAGAACAAGGCGCAGATGTTTCGTTCTCCCGAAGGTCTTCGTGATGCAGTGTCGCTATACTCCCATTTATTGAATGGAATGCCGCTGCCATTGATCCTATAATTCCTTACCAAACCATACATTATAAAATAAGTATATATTTCTCCTTCCAAAGGCTACCAAGACTGCCGGTTAGCCATTTAGTAACGCTACTAAAAAAAGTCACAGTTTCGCCGCAAGGGCGAATCAATGAATGCGATAGCAAGAAATTAATGCTATACGAAGTGAGGCTCGCCAATGGATACTCTCAGTTTGAACAGCGTTCCTGTTGCAAAGGCGGCCGAAGCATCGAAGGAAACTAGCGTGCTTCAACTGTCGATCTGTGACACTTGATAGTTCGCGCTCATCTTCTGTTTGTTCGTTTAGCGGCGTCCCTTCAGCTCGAGTGACTTTCGTACGCTCGGTAACATGAGCGCGGACATCACGGTGAAAGCGTGAAACATTCCTCTTCCCCTCACCGCGAGAAAAGCGCGGGAGCAGACAACGGAAGGGCAATGTTCTCGCTGCGCAAATATAAGAAGCGAGCGAGCTCGACGACGACTTTTAAATGCGCCCGCCGCGCTGCTCGCGCCATCTCGCTGATAATGAAGAAACGCTTATTATCGCCTGCCGTCTCTGAGTCCGTCCAGCGGTAAAGGGTATGTATATAACGCTCGCCGTTAGCTACGTGGAGGCTCTGCGTTTCGTGGCGTAGTGGGTAGCGCCACTCGCTGCAGAGCAAGAAGTCCCTGGTTCGATTCCGCGCTTCGGAAGCATTTTTCTGAATTATTTTTCTTTGGGGCTTTTATATATATATACATACTTATACATATACGGTGCATGACGGCGGCGACGGCGACGGCGACGGCAAAATCCAGCCGAGACTGTCCATATAATTGCTATCACAATAATATTTTTGTAGCACATTGTTTGAGATGAGTTTCTAAGCAAAGTAGTAAACCTACAAAATGGTAGTTAAGCGGTCTTGTTGGTACGTACACATAGTTTTTCAAACAGCGCAAGAACAGGACACCGGGAATAGACCACACAACAGTTGGAAACTATATAATAAACCTAATTCCTCTACTATGTATTTTTATCCTTAAGGTATGCAGCTGTGTTGGCACGTTGCGACGATGAAACATCATCGTAATATATGCGTTGGACACGTTTTCGCTCAGCTCCCTCATATATTGATCCTTGGGCATTGCTATCGTATTACTAATTGCGTCCATTGGATTAAGGGCTATTTTCAGAACTTGACTTGTTGCCAGCCGTTTGATAATACGTTGGTACATGTTCTTTATATTTATCTTCATGCCTACGAACTACATTTCACGTCGAGAAGACTTCCACATTCGGTTTTAGTCATGTCCCGGAGAGTACCATTGTTTCTATGAAAAAAAAACAAAACAATTATAGATGATATTTCTCCCCGCCACCGCTCCGTTTATACTCCATGCATCGTTTTTCGAACTCCGAGCACGTGGAAAACCAATAGCCACAGTTCCTAAGGAAAACGCTGCGCCGACGCAGAACTTTCAAAGGCCTCATCTGCCGACGTAGAACTTTCAAACGCTGCGCAGTCGTAGAACTTTCAAAGGCCTCATCTTTCTACCGCTAACGAGATCGCAGTGTTTGTAGATGGTCTGGCAACCGACGCTTCTGTGACTTAAGAACTGCTTTTCGTGCGAAAAATGAACGACTGCGCCACATTTTTAAAGCAGTCGTGACATCGGTTGCTCACATTTCATTAAGGACGGTAAGCTCACAGAATGTTCTATTGAAGATGCGCTCCAAGAAGCCGAATTTATGGCCTTTTCGCATCTGTCGCATGGCGCTACCATGGGCTGAGAATTTCTTTTCGCGAATCGTGAGGTCTTTACGCATATAAAAGGCCCGGTGAGGACATTTAAATGCGCAAGCGTTTATATGCCGAGCAAGGACGAAAACTGTGCGTCCATACTCCGTCCCTCTGTCACGTAAGACGGTCATCGCTATAATGAAATGAATGTACTAAACAAAAGGAATTTTCTTGGCGTTGCTCTAGGTTTGAATACAGGCTTTCAAGCTTAATAAATGCACTCAGTTAGCATCATTCCTTAGGGACATTCGTTGTTCCACTGCGCTCCAGTAACATTCCGTGTTCGACGATATTAACGCGATAGTGTTAAAGAGCTCGTTTCGCCGAAATTCCGGTGTCGGCGTCGTTGGGTGTGAGCAAAAAAATCAGCGTTGTCCGTGAGCAAAAATTTGGAGATAGATGCAAATAAATAAATAAAAATCTTTGGTTCGAGTGGGAATCGAACCCACTACTTCTGCGTGGCAAGCAGGTGTTCTGTCACAGAGCCGCACCCGTGCTCGAAATTGCTTCGAAAAAAACAAAAACAAAACACTGTGTGAATGTTATGTAGGGCAACGAGTGTCATGAACACATGCAATACTGAGCGGCAAAAGCGTCAGATCACACCAGGCGTCAAAACACGAGAATCAGGTGACGAGTGGTTGGTTTAAAGGCCCATCAATTACGAAGCAAGAAATCGGCAGATCCCACGCAGTGTGGGAATCGATGTAACGCGAAGCAGCCAACAAAGAGCTGCATACATCGTCTTGTTTGTCATTGAGGCTAATGAAGTCATTCATGTCATGACATCTAGTTCGCTATATATCGCGAGATTGTCATACATGCATGCTTGTACAATCTGGTATATGCCATGATAGTGAAACATATATTCTGCTACATATATAGGACGCGTGACCTGCTATTTATGTTCGGCACTCCTGTCATGCCATACCAATTTCGGTATATATCCAGTTAACAAAATGGCCGCGAGTGCACCATGACCGTGACGTCTAAATCATACCTACATGACATGCATCTCATGATTTTCGTGTTACCACCTCTTATTTATGTTCGCCACACAGACGTCACGCAATACCAGTTTTGGTCTATATCAAGCTAGCGAAACGGCCACCAGCGCACCATGAGCGTGGCACGTAAGTCATGCTGTGCATGACATGCGTGTCATGATTTTCGTGTTACCACCTGTTATTTGTGTTGGTCACACAGTCACGTCACGCGATGCAAATTTTGGTGTATATTAAGCTAGCAAAACGGCCACCAGCGCACCATGAGCGTGGCGCACAAGTCATGATGTACATGACATGCGTGTCACGATTTTCATGTGAATTCCTGTTATTTATGTCCGTCACACAGTTACGTCGCGAGATACCTATTCTGGTGTATATCAGGCTAGCGAAACGGCCGCCAGCGCACCATGAGCGTGGCACGTAAGTCATTTCCGATTTTCTTGAAGCTCAAATCCGGCGACTGTGCCTTGCTGCTGCGTCAGCCGAGAAGTCTTCTTCACAGCGGCCGAACGTCATGCGTGAACCCGACAGAAATGTGCACAGGTCCAACGCAGTGTGGTAATATTGAATAGCGTTCGCTAAAACGGCATCAAACTCAAACATGTCAGCACTGGCCGCATCAGAAGTTTCAACTTCTCACCGCGGTCTTCCTTTGTGGCAGCACTGAGCTTCGTTATGTTCAAATCACGGATAACATGCTTCGTTATACCACGGTCCCTCAATACTTTTTACTGGTCATGAAACTCCCACGAAAGTTTCATATAGGGACAAAAGTGGCCACCAGAAGCGCCGCCGTAAGCAGAAGGGCATTGATCTGCCGCGCTTGGTAGGGCAGTTGCACGTTCGCGGAAGCGTTTGCCATCAAATAGACTTCTTCAGACATTTTAGATGCGAAGTATCTTATGGCGGAGTTCAATCCGGTGGTGGTGGTGGTGGTGTGCGGCGTGACCACCCTTACTGCGCATGCTCATACCCACTCCACTCCCCCACTCCCCTCCCTCTCTCCACTTCCCCTCTCCCCTTTCTCCTCTCTACTTCCCCTCTTCCTCACCCTCTACACTTCCCCTCTCCCCTCACCCTCTCTACTGTTCCTCTGAAACGTGGACTAGACATGCCGAAATTCTCTCCTGCGCAACGCCGCCATGAGCACCAGCGCATGCGCGTCCCCTCCCCCTCTCTCTCCTCTCCTACGCTGCCCCCCTCTCGCACGCCTGCCAACTGCGTTCACCACTCGCCCTGTGAGATTTAACGGCCAGACTAGAGGGAAGACAAGACGCGCGTAGCGTTCCTCTTCGCGTTCCACGACGCGAGGTAGGTAGCATGCCCAAAGAACGCCAACGGAACGCGATCGTGTAAGTGCTCCGGCTTCGCATCGCCTCATGGCCCGCTTTAGCGGGAAATGGTGTAATTTTTCCTTCTCCGTGTTCTCGCTAACAAATCACAGCAGTGCTTAGTATTGTCAATATGGTACATGATGCGCATTGTCAAATTGACCAAGTCATTATGATTGCTGGCTATGTTTTGACTGAGGGTGTCTGTCAAGTGACGCGTGTGTTCGTGACGTTCCTACATTTCTCGATTCCGGCATAGTCGCTTTAGGGCTTAAACCGAACACTGTGACTGGTTCTAGATTACTGACAGGTTAACATATTTTGCGCTAGTGGTTGCGGAGCAGTCTTGCGCTGGCTGCATCTAACGCTAATTTTTGGACTAATTGTCACTTTATTCTATAGGGCATCACGAAGCCGCAAATAGAAGTTCTAGAAGTTCGCGTGTCAATAAACAAGCCTGTATATCAGGCTAACTTGGCATCAATAGCTTTGAAGGACCTCTTGAGGGATACCGTTAGTGAAACATAGCTTTAAAAATCAAAAGCGCAGATTGAGATACCTCAAAACGGAGAGGGATGCTCGTTTTGTTTTCCTTTTCTTTTTCTTTGGTGTCATAATTCGCGCTTTTGATTTTAAAGGTTAAAAAATAATGAGGTGAAACTGCTGTGAGCTGCTTTTGCTAGATATAGGCACTATGTGCGATTTTCAAGCGAAATGTTCTGATTTTAGGCATGTAGAATTCATAACACTGCCGAGTTCTAATACACGCGGCTCTCTTTTTTTATCCATTCCCATATACTGTCGCAATGACCACGAGTTCTAAGTTGGCGTTCCAGTTAGCCACCCTGTTCTTTGTATGTAAACACCAACGCAAATCGAAATCAACCCGGTGCTTCCATCAACCCAGATATTCTGCTTAACTTGATCAATTATACATAAAACTGCATTACTGTTTTTAAAACTTTCTAGAAATTTTCTCCATTCAGCGACAACACAAGCAAACAGCACTATCAAAGTAAAGCAAAATATTGCATTTTGGCCCACGGCATCACTTTTTAGTTTCTATCATTATCCAGAAAGGAAACGCACACACTCCGAACACCGTGCACCAAACACACACAACACACACACAATTCTAGGCGCGGCGTCTTCCATCAGTCTTGGTCGATCTCGAGGCAGTGAAACGATGTTTCCATTCACTGCACACGTCCGCACGTACAATGTCACTTGCATCGAAATGTTTTTCGCACACGCGAACGTACTTAAGTCGAACGAAAATCGGACAGTCTCCTGTCGCGGGATTGCACGTTTCCACCTGTCGCGTTGCTCTACGTCGGCTGGTAAACAGAACAGGGAGACTGTTTCAACGGTGCCCTTGTATCCCGAGCGGCATCCCGACACACAGCAGGTGTTGGGCATCGCTGTCACAACGAGGTGACCGCGAAAATAAAAAGGGGTGCAACCAGCACAAAAAACACCACTCCGCGCCCACACCCCGCTAACGGCGGCCAGCAGCAGCCGGCTTCCATGTCCCCCTTCTAGCTACGCCAGCGCCGCGGCAAGGAAAGTGCGGGCGGTATATCGAGCTCTCCCATTGAGTTACGCGGGAGTTTCATGACCATTAAAATTATGGAGGGCCATGGTTATACTGAGGCTTAAAATACATGGTATGCTATGAATACAAACTTGTGAAGAGCTGAATACTTCGTTATATAAAAATTTTGTTATAGTGAAATCCGTTATATCGATGTTTAGCTGTATATCTTAACCATATGAACACCTTGTTTCAAACAAATGGCAAAACAATAAAAAAGGCCATCGGGCCTTCATATTGTCACGGGTACGGAAATGTCACTCCGCCACACTGCGGTCAGCTCGTCAAGTGCTGACTAAATAAATACTATCAAAATGCAATATTATGATAGGACAGAGCCTATATAGCCCCTAAATATGTCTTTCCAGCAATGATATAATATATGAAGATAGTAGGGCCTTCAAGTTTTCATATAACATGGCTTATATTGCCCCTGGAAGAATGTCCTCCCAGCAATGTATTCGTGTTTAGCAAAAACTCTGTCAACCACCATAACAGCTTCGCTAATCAACCCCTTCGCAGAGTACAATGGCCGATGAACTTCATAGACTTATCTCGTGAACACTGCGTGTTCAACCACATTTAGAAGGTCATACGCGCTTTACGGGGTACTTTAAATTACAATACAGCGAAAGTTTTTTTTCCTGCACTTTCGCTTTCTCATTAGGTGAAGCCATGCTACAAGACATTACAAAGCGCGTGGAGAGGAACGGAGGGGACCTAAAGGAATGCAGGGCTGTTAACTCTAGCTTGTCCAGCTACATACACAACACGTGGGGAGAAGAATGGGCAAGTGAGAGGATGAGAAAGAAAGCGCCAAACCTGCACAGAACACGCCGCACAGTCACAGCGTAAGCTGCAGGAGCGGCCTTTCTTGGGCGATTGCAGCAAGTACCGCTGCAAGGTACCCAGTTCACCTTCATCATCATCTTTTTGCAAAGTAGGGAAGTACCCACTACGCCATAATTAATATTTTGCGAAGTCTGTAAGTTATTGGCGCACCTAAGCAGCTGCACAATTTCTTGGTGATGTGGCTGTTTATGATTATGTCTGAGCCCTTTGCAATGGGTGACAAGCTCCACGTCCCAGAACCACGGTATGATTATGAGAGACGCCCGTACTGGAGGGCTCCGGAAATTTCGACCACCTGGGGTTCTTAACGTGCACCTATATCTAAGTACACGGGCCCTCAAACACTTTCTCCTCGATCGAAAATGCAGCCGCACACGGCACAGAGGTGACACAGCGGGGGCAGTTAGTATTAAAGGCCAGGTTGTGAAAGTGCCCATAACGTTTTAAACCAATGTGCAAAGTCCACCCGCGACCATCGACGACCACCGCCATCGAGGTCACTGCAACACAAACTGTTCAACACAAAAACCTACTTACAAGGACGAAGATTACACCCATCCCTTTAAAGTCGGCTTCTCTTCTAAACAGAAATGCGTTGCTGCTAAGACATTTTCCGGGGGCAACATACCAATATGAGGCATCTTATACCAAAGTATGAAGACCCTAGGACCTCTTTGTTGTTGATTGTTGCTGTTGCCCCGACGCGCCTGCTGGCGCCACTAACATTCACGTTTATGTTCCCTTCGTCTCTTCTCGCGGACACGTTGGTCTTCGAGAGTCCTAACCAAGATAGAAAACACAACGCAATCATATGGTTCATATACATTCACATCTGAATGCGTGGGTGTGTTTAGCCTCAGGGTTTGCCAATGGTGGCTACTTTTCGCCATATTGGCGAATTTGAGAGGCCAGTGGCAACCTGAAATCATGAATGGCGACATGGCGAATTTTTGGCGATTTTCGGCTTAGGTCTCCACCTGAGTTATGAATCCTAAGCTCAGTGTCTTTCCAACGAATGAGCGGCAATATTCTCTGTATTTTTCTTGGTATTTGACCCACTAGTAGAATGTGCACATTACGCCTCATTCGCTATGTCCGTCCTGTAACTCGTGTGTATCCCCTCAATTCCTCTATATGCAGGAGGTACTGGAACGTCCCCCAGCGACATTCTAGCAAAATGTAAGTCAGCGGACTGCCTTACAAACCGCGATGGGGGCAGGGTTTGACTATTAGTTTGTGGCTTTAGGTGCTTTAACCTTTTCTAAAATTTCGCTTCTGAAGGGGCTAGAGGACGGGTTGGCCGCGTGGTCCGACAATTTGTTCCGCCAAAACTCCGACTGTTCTGAATAGCTTGGTGACTTATTCACGGTTGCAGTACCCCCAATTCAGCTAGTAGACTGTTTGGAATAGCGAAGAGAGGCGCATGCGCGGCTATTCGTGCAATAAAAAATATTTGTTGAGACGTTTTTCACTGTTATCGGTGAGCGTGTGCAATGAAAACTATTGCTATATAACATTTTCAATGTCTTCCTGATCATTTATAACACTCGGATTGACGCGTGTTGATATAGGGGGACTATAACTAAATGGTCCGGTGGCGTCTGGTATTCCTGAGACCGTCCGGTCTCACTAGTCTCATCCATGTAAATAAATCCTACCATCGTTACAATATTAGTTGACAATGAAAAGGTGCAAGACTCACTAGTGATCGCTTCCTTTCAGAATTATGTCGTGTTGCCTTCAATAACCATTTAATCTTTTCAATTCATATAAGGGTACGTAAAGCTGTCTAGAAACAACGCTTTCGCGGTTTTCCACCAAGGTTTTGCCACACTTTTCCCTTTGAAACGAGGCGGACAGGGAGGAAGGATATCATGAGCGTTTCATTCATTCACCCTTGCACCACCACGCACATTTGCGGCTAGTCGAAGAAGCAGCACCATGCACTCCCATGGTGAAGCGGCCTTACGACTGGCATCAAGAAACGTTAATATAATTTCAGCGTCTTGGCTGGTACTGTAGTCTACGGCGCTATACGCGAGTGGAAATTTTTTATTCCTATAGGTATGCCGCACATATCTAGAATGGCGATTTTTTGGCGAAATTTGTAGAAAAATGGCGAATTTTGGCGACTTTTGCTTGTCGCTTGCGACCTTTACTCGAAAGTCAGTGGCAACCCTTGTTAGCCTAGTGGTTAAGACGCTTACCTTTGGACCGTGGGGGCCCTTGTGCATACCCCAGCACCGGTATACATTTTTAGGGGCGAAGCTCCTTAAGCGGCACCCGTTCGTCCTCGTAGTCGTGCGTCGTAGTAGTAGCAGAGAACATCTACCACTTTAGAGAACGGAAACTGTACCTTTGGCTGTAGTACGGAAATAAGGGTAGCGGCGGCGTACTGAACTGCAATAGAGCGAGGCGATGGCGCTGCAAGTACTATCATCATCATTAGACAAACGCGTTTTGCGGTTGGTTCGCCCAGGTCGCGCTACTGCGCTTTGCTCCCTGTGGTATTTTGCTTTGTCGTTGCTAAATCGCTGCTCGCGTGTGTAATATTTATCGCCAGGTGACCAAACTGGCCTCGACTGGCAAAAACAACGTCAATCAAGCAAGGTTTGCATCGTTTATTGTGAGTGGCCAAGCTGGGACAAGCAATGTATACACGTCAGGTCCAAGCAAAACAAGTCACTCATACACGTCGGAAAGCTTTCAACCCGTACGTGTGTAATCAGTCTGAAAGCTGACAAATATGTGCTATAAATGAACGCCGAGATCGCTGAAAGAACGTTGCTCTCATGTGTAGCAGCGTCCGAGTTTAACAGCGTAGCTTTAGGACAGGGTCTTATCCTTCCGTTAGTTATGCGGCGCTTGTCAGGTTGCGTTTATCTTTGAGTGCATGGTGTGGAGTCGGAAACGAAACGTGCGCTACGCCGAAAGATAGTTGGCGCAGTGAGAGCAATGTAGTTTTGATTAATCTTTTACGTAAACAAACGCGGATGCGTACAGTTCTGCATCTTTCGCGCTCTGCGATGTCACCTTGAATGCGTTAAAATAAGGAATATCGCGTTGTGTCTACAGGGCAGGCACGAATTTCTCGGCTAAATTCTCGGCCGTGAAGCCATACCATAGGTTTACGTATTCAGGTAATAGGTGGAAGAAAATATTTCAGGCTCGTTTTGTTTCTACAGCTAGAGTTTCTTGACGCTAGTAGTAATCGGACTGCTGAGTATTCAGAGTAGATGATGCTAAAAAAATAGAGATAAAGGGCGAGTGCTTACAGATTCTAGAAGCACAATTCTAAGAAAATAAGCTTAGGCATGCAGTGTACATCTTTGTTGGCGTTTGCACAGAACACTAAACAACTCTCAGCCGTAAGCACAATCTCTGTATCACATAGACACCTCGATAGAACTTGAGCACTCTATTGCAAGCAAACACTCACGAAATCAAAAAACTGTGGGGCATTGATGTGAACCTGTGCATGTTGGATAAATAAAGGTCATAATATATTGCATACTTGTATTGTGCTATTTATCTTTTCAATAATCTTGG